>NW_004524923.1:882269-883410 GCF_000260255.1 Octodon degus
TTCTAATGGTGTTTGTAAATAGGATCACAAGTCCACTTCTTGTACAGCAATTAACCACTAAGAATAATATATGCAGTGTATTATTTGTTGAAACTGTTCTTCCAATTGGATTTGAAACTGTCTCATTGCTATCTGTTTATCAATAAAACTTTGGAAAAAATAAATTTTATATTGATCTACTACAATTTGAAAAAAATAAAATAAAAAATAAAAAAATAAAAAAAATCCCTCTGTTGGTCACTGTTCTGTGGTAGTGTCCAAATCAGTGGCCCACCAATTCTGCAATAGCATTAGTGGTGATTTAGGGCTGACCTTGCCCTCTGGATGTAGGACTGTGGCAGGTCTTTAGCCAGCAGCTTTCTGCATGGTCTATCCACTACTCCTTGAGCTTTGCATTGCTGTCCTGGTTGCCATGTCACCCTGAAATGGAGACAGCCCAAGGCCATTCCCAGTCCCTTGTCCAGTTATCTCCTGCCTGATCTTGTAGAGCTTGCTCTGTTCCACACTGCTCAGTCTTAATGTGCTTTGCCCCCCCTGTTCTGTGCTCATAGTCACAATAAAGAAAATCTGCTGTTGAATAAAGAAAATCAAAAAGAAAGGGAAGATTCAATTAGGAAGTAGTCATTCATCCCTGTGTGTTCCAGCAAAAGTTGTTGCCAAGCTGCAGTGTCCTCTGTTTGAAGGAACTCAAAAGAGGTGAGAGGCCTTATATTTTAGGTCTATCCTGTGTGAATTGAATTTGGCACACCTTGTGGTCTCTGGGTATTTTTTAGTCAGCAGAGGACTTACTGGGAATGGCAGGTCCCACTCTTACCTGTAAATGTGATTTTTGTGTTCTTTGTGGTATTTTCTTATTTTTTCATTGATTCCAATCAATATTAACTTATTTTTCTTTGCAGTCTGTGGAATGATTTTTCATAGTTCCTTTCTAATTTTGAGAAATCTTTCATTTGCAGGTTGCTAAACACAATTCTGTCTTTTAGGTCTGATATTCTGTCCTCACATTGATTGAATCTGCTGCATATACTTTCAACAGAATTTTTAATCTCCTGGACATGTTTGAATCTGTTTCATGTAATTCTGTTTTTTCCTATGTTTGACATTAATGCTTTCCATCACTTTCTTAGGCTCTTTTTTTTTT
>NW_004524923.1:884060-885380 GCF_000260255.1 Octodon degus
GCAGTGTATTATTTGTTGAAACTGTACTTTCGATTGGATTTGAAACTGTCTCATTGCTATATGTTTATCAATAAAACTTTGAAAAGAAAAAAAAAAGAAAAGTCTTCTTTTCATAGATATGTCTTAGTTGTAGTTGCATCTTTGCTTTTGAGCCTCACCAAAAATCCTGCCACTTCAATTTATTAGGGATGAGAAATTGCTATTTGGCTTACCACTTTGATACTGATTCCAGTCTGATACTGGACTATGGTATTGTGTACAACCCCCAACCTCAGTATTGGTATAAAAAGAAGAACAACTGATCACAATAACTATGCCATCTTCTCTAAAGTAACACAATTAGTGATAACAACAGCATCAAGCACAGTCTAGAAAAATGACAAACTGCTTTAACTGCTAATTTTCCTCTTTTAACCACAGATACAAGATTTATAATTATATAATGAGATCTAAAATAAATCTAAAAATTATAGTGATTTTACCCTTATGGAAGAACATTTAAAAAGAACAAGGGGAAAAACATAAAGAAAGGAAAGAACAGAAACAGATTACAAGCAAGTTGGAAGGAGAAAGGAAAACTACTCAAGCTTTGGGAAACTGGTAAAGAAGACAGGAGGGAAAGAAAGAAGGAAAAACAAAAACAAGAACTAAACTAAACAAAACAAAATTTAAAAAAACCCTAAAAACAATGTTCACACCAGTGAAAACCAAAAACAAACCATCAAGAAAAATAAAACAAAAAACATAATATTTTTCTGTGATTTCAGTGTAGATCCTTCTTATCTTCTGGGGTCTACAGTTTGTGAAAGCATCTAATTCAGGGTACTCATTGTCACTGGTAGAAAGGGGAGTTAGAGCCCAGATTCATGTTGGATGATCCCAGAAATCCTTCACTAGGATTAGAGTGGGGTGTTGGTTAATCCCAGCATCCATGCAGCAGGAATAGTGTCTGTGTGTAGGGGGGCAATTCTACTGCTTTCAACTCCATATAAGTTCAGGCTGATCCCAGCCTTTGATTGTGGGGTTGGGGCCTCAGTTGTTCACCATGCAACCCTCTGAACATCTTTTTTCAGCCTCACCCCAGCTCCCTGACTTTATTTATTTTTTTTTACTTCTATCATTTTTATTTAGTATATTATTTTTAGAAAGGTACAAAATGTATATTTTGGCTAAATGCAAAACAGATACATGTTAAAATCAGTATTTGGCTGAAGCAGAATATCTTATGATAACACTCTGAGATAAAAGAATATACATAAAATATAAAAACATAAAATTAAGTTTGTATATTATAATTTTGTAATTTAAAATATTAATATT
>NW_004524923.1:887702-892885 GCF_000260255.1 Octodon degus
AATATTCATAGTGGATCTATTTGTAATAGCAAAACTGCAAACAACCAAAATGCTCATCAACATATAACTAAGTAAACAAATTGTGGCTTATTTAATCAATGGACTACTACTCAGCAATAAAAATGAACTATAGGTACAAATTATGTTGAGTCAAATGAATCAGACTAAAAAGAATAATGCTCTATGATTTCATTTATATGAAATTCTATAAAATGTAAACTAATGTACAGACTATTCAGTTATCAAAGGCTATCTGATAAAGGGCAGATGGAGGGGTTACAAAAAAGGGCAAGGAAATTTTATCAATACTGGGGATAAAAAATATGTTCATTATCATGAATGTGAAAATAGATCCTTAACTGTGTATATGTGTGCATCAAAACATATTGAATTTTATTCTAAATATAATCATCAAATCTGTATCAATTATATCTCATTAAAAATTGGTATTTCTTTACTTTTTTCTTGTAATTAATTTTATAGAGAAAAATAACAATGAGACAGTTTCAAAACAGGTTAATAGAACAATGTACAATTAATACACTGCATATTATTGTCTTCATTGTAGTTGTTTATAGTTCAAGATGAACACATGATATCATGTCTAAACACTATTAGTACAAATATTTTTTCTCATTGAACTAAGAGAAAGTAGCTGTATACCTATCATAACTAATTTGTATATACAGATATATTTTTTCACTAAAAAATAGTTCTTCATTTATATTCCCCTTTTTTGTTTACTTTTGTCAGAGATGAGTCTTCCATTGTCATTCAAATATTGTAGATGTGTGAATTCCGCAAAATAATCCAATATAGTCCAGTAGTCCATAGTAGTAGTGAGTTATCCGCAGGACTGGCAATGTCAGAAGTTGTTGACTTGAGCCTTTTACAGCTCAGAATATGAATATGACTTTACTTTTTATACCTCATGTTTATACTTTTCTGCTGAATGGTTAAGACCAAAATAAAGCAAGACCTATATAACAAGAAATGTAACTTTTGTATCTGACAAGATCAGTCAAATCCCCTCAGGATTTACCCTCAAACCATGTACAGCAGTTTGTAGAGCTTTTGTCAGTGCTAGCCATGTGGATGACTCATGGCCATTCATTGCTTGACCAATTTGCTCTCTGTGAAAGCCTGAATGTTTTCTCTCCATGTGACTCTCCTTAGGTACACTCTACATCATGTACAACATTCCTCTGTAGCCCCATAATCTCCTTGATCAGAAAATTTGGGACAGCACTGAGTTACATGATGTTACAGTACAGGTTCTCCTATGTCCTGAGTCCACACTGACTTTGAAGGACTAGGGCCAAAATTTTGGCTATCCTTGTAGCCCTTCTCTTTCTTTAATTTTTGGTCTGCAACCATAAGTTGTTAACCCTCCAGAAGAGAAGCTTAAAGATATTCTTACTCTACAACATAGGCAGTTGAGCTTAACATCACCATCTGTCTGAATATCAAATGCCTTAGACTGAACATCGAACAGATATTTTCAAAAAATCATTTATATGCTAAACTTTAAATCCCTGTCAAATGTGAAAAAAATAAAAAATAAACTATTACACATTTTTAAACAGAAATTTAGAAATCTAATCATATACAACATTGTAACAGGACAGTCCTATGACATTTTTTTTGCTTTCTCTTGTTTTCTTTTATTACCCTTTAAAAAACCCAAACATTTACTTGAGAGAGAGTATAGCAGTAATTGGTATGACATTAGAAGCAGTGCACATTTAGAAGCCCAGAATGACAGGCATTCCAAGCATGACCCTAGTATTACACATTGCTATCCTCGGTGCAGTTGCTTAGTTCACAGGTATCAGCATATATAGTTAGTCGTGGTGAGAATCCTAGCAATTAACTGCTAGTTTCAAAAACCTGATCAAGAGTCTCAGGATCATTGCCTTAACTGTCTTCTGTTTATAAATGTATGGGTTTGCCCCTGCCATGTTTCCCAGCTTTTCTCCTTGCCCTGTCTTGGCTGTTTAATCCTTAAGTTCTCACTTTCCATTTAGTTGTGTCATACCTTTCAATTTTTATTTCTTCTTTTGAGTTCTTACACTAGGGACACTATACGATATTTATATATGTGGGTCTGGTTTATTTCCCTTATAAGTATACCTTCAAGTGGCATCCACTTAAAAATGAAGGTTTCGAGTTTATCATTCTTTATAGCTGAGTAATACTCTATTGTATAAAAACACCACATCTCTTTCATCCATTCCTCAGGTGATGAGCATTTTGGTTGCTCTCAAGATTTGGCTATCACAAATTGTGCTGATATAAACATAGGCGCACATATATCACTATGATATGATGTTTTCAGTTCTTTTGGAAAAATTCCCAGTAAGGGGATAGGTGGATTGAATGGGATTTCCTATCCTAGTTTTTTAAGGAGTCTCCACACTGATTTCCACATTTTAATTGCTAAAAGTAGGTGAGAAGGAGACCAGCTAGAAAATAATCATGATGAACTTAGCATCATATCATATAGATAAATTTGTGTGTGCATATTTTGTTTTGTTTCATTTTTTGTGTGGATATTGCTTTAAAGCAATGTTCCATCACTAAGAAGCACATTAATTGCTCACTTCCTGATTATATCAGAATTTCTGGCCCCTGAAGTTAGTTTCATAGATAATGAAGTATATAATTACAAAATATAGCAAGTTGTGTGAATTTGCTATGTATTTGAAATAAAGTTAAATAATTCCTTAAGGAATCAGAACTTTATATTTTTACAATGGTAATAGGCATATAGATATCGCTGAGATTCTGGTTTGGTAACAATGATGATTTCCTACTTCAAAGTAAAAACTCTCTACACATAGTCACCTTTTCATTGAATGCTAAATTTAGGATATGGATGAAGAATCCAGCTGTGGTAAAACTACTCATTGTTACAGTTGCAAAACCCACTCCAGTACATAGTTGGTTGATCTGCCATGATGATATCCCCCTTAATATTGCCATACTAGACTTTAGCTCATAAACTAGTATCTAGTAGCAGTCCAAAAATCCTGCAATTCTAGAATTTAGAGCTATCAATTAACTACTAGTTGTGCAACCTGTATTCCCAGCTTTCAATGGAATTCTTAATGTCCTGGATATCTGTTTGAATCTTTCTTGTATTCTAATTCTTTCCTGTATTGCTCATTCAATATTTCCTTATTTTTCTGTCTTCCTCTATTTTTTAAATCTATATCTTCTTTAGATGTGCTGAGCAATTTTTTCATGATTATTGTCATTTCTTCTTCTTTTTTTAACCTGGAGATTATTTCTGATCTGATTTTTTCTATAGCCTGATGGAGTTGCTTCTTTACTTGAACTGCTATCATTTCAGAAATTTCAGATATGTGATTTCCAGGTTCTTCTACATCCTTGTCTCTTAGGCTTACTTGTTCTGGATAGTATGTATGCATGAGATTGACTTTTGCTCCTTCATTTTCACAATTTTGAAGCTCCCATTGTTCACCTAGGCTCAGCAGCAATGGTGGGAGTGTCTGGTGATGGGTCAGCAAAGCCCCAGGACAGCACAGCCTAGTCTCACAAAAGCTCCCACTGTCTGGGCTTCAATATGGCTTCTGTGACAGTAGGGGTGGGGGTTCATATTTCACCAAATCCCATACCTGTCCAGGGTTCAGCCTGCCTTCTGTATGGTGGTCAGGCTACAGCTCAGCAAAACTCTTGTGATGGATGGGGCAGTGCTCACCAGGGCTCTAAATCTGTCCAGGACTCAGCCTCCATTATGTACATTCTTTTATGCAGTGTATTAACTGTTTTTATTCTCTAATTATTTTGTTGTGAAATTATTATTGAGAACATCAGATACTCAGTATTGTACCTACCTCATTTTCTATATAGCTAGCATGCTATTTCTGCAACTCATTTTTAGTACTTATTATTAAATTATTGAATGAATGCATTTCATTTAAATATATGAATTTATATTACCATACAATGAGAGGAAACTGCTGAATTGTAAATAGTCTGCAAATATCAACACTGAATATATGTGTACAGTTTTTTTTTTTTTTTTTTTTTTTTTTTGGCGAAACGGGGGATTGAACTCAGACCCTTGCACTTGCCAGGGAAGTGCTTATTCCACTGAGCCATCTCCCCAGCCCCTCTGTGGTTTTGTTTTTGAGTTTTGTTTTGGGTGTTTTTCTTCAGATTGAAAAATTAAAAGAAGAAAAAGACAAATTGCAAGAAATCTTATCTAAAAAAGTTGTATAAAAATGGGAAATTTAAAAATATAAAAAAATAAAAACGAGGAAATTGCGGTCCAGTCAAATTGTAAAACTAACAAAAGTAATGTCTAGAACATATAAATATATGATTTAAATATTTTTTACATTCCTAAGTATGATTCACCTACATTTTAGAATCAAACATTTTTAAAGTCACATTTATTTTTATGTTAATCTATAGAAAAATATTGATAGCATCAAATTTTCTCTTAAAATAATTTTGTACGAATTTATTTAATGCATAGAATTGAGAAAGCTCAGAAATACTTTAGTATGATATTCAACAGTGTGTTCAAAAGCTTTTATATTAATAAAATAGCAGGCCTTATGCAACAGGAAGAGTAGGAACAAAGTGGTCAAACTGCAAGACTTACACTTCTTTAATTTGATGAGCTGAAATGAACTGCTTCTCTTCTATCTCCAAATTATGACTTCCACAAATTCTGATCTTTCTTTCACAATCTTGACGCTGTCCTATGTTCTTGCTTTTAGTGTAGCAATGTCAGTTTGATCTCTGACATTCTTGTTTTGTATTTTTATATGGTGCATTAATTTTTCTGTATCTATTTCTTTCCAATATCATGCTCATTTTATCACAGTATCTGTAGTATAATTTCAGATCAGGAATTATAATGTCACCTGACTTGCCTTTGTTGCCCAGGAATGCTTTTACTATTCTAGGTCTATTCTGTTTCCAAATGAATTTTAGGAATGTTTTTATTTATTTATTTATTTATTTATTTATTTATTTATTGCTCTAAATGTTAGAGATAATTAGTTTTCTAGTTAGGACTGAGGAATGCATTGCATTTTTACTCCAAAGCAAGAAAGTCAATAGGAGATGATGGATGGATGGATAGCTAGCTAGCTAGATAAATAGTTATATACTTAGATGCATAGAAAAAATAGATATAGATCGAT
>NW_004524923.1:892985-893545 GCF_000260255.1 Octodon degus
GGTTTGGCTGGCTTGAGTTGTGGGGATCAAACCACAGCAACCTGATCCTGACTGCTTTGTTGAAGCAGCCACTTAAAGAATTGAGCGAAGGGGCAGGCCTCCGGAATGCTTTCTTTACTTCTGTGAGATATACTAAAGGTATTTTGGTTGGGATTGCATTAAATCTTCATAACAATTTTGGCACTATGGCCATTTTCACTATATTTTTTCTTTCTATCCATGAACAAAGGATATTTTTCCATTTTCCAATATCTTCTTCAATCTCCTTTGTCAAAGTACTGTAATTTTCAATGTATATATTTTTATTTCCTTTATTAGATTTATTCCTGAATATTTCACTTTTTGGATTCTATTATATGGGATATGGTTTTTCTAATTTCACTTTCTGTGAGTTTGTTGCTGCATATAGGAATGCTATTGATTTTCTTTTTTCTAAATAATTTTCTTGAGAAACACATAGTAATGAGACAGTTTCAAAACCAATTAGTAGGACAGTTTTAATAATTAATACATTGAGGGCCGGGGAGCTGGCTCAGTAGAATAAATGCTTCCCTGGCAAG
>NW_004524923.1:893852-902000 GCF_000260255.1 Octodon degus
TTTTACAGCTCAGCATATTAATATGGCTTTACTTTTTATACTTCATTTTTATACTTTTCTGCTGGATGGTTAAGACCAAGATAAAGCAAGACATATATAACAAGAAATGTAAATTTTGTATCTGACAAGGTCAATCAAATCCCCTCAGGATTTACCCTGAAACTCTGTACCGCAGTTTATAGATCCTTTGTCAGTGTCAGCCATGTGGATGACTCATGGCCATTGCTTGACCAATTTGCTCTTGGTGAAAGCCTGAGAGAATGTTTTCTCCCTATGTGACTCTCCTTAAGCACACTCTACATCATCAATCACTTTCCTTTTTGGCCCCATAATCTCCTTGATCAGAAAATTTGGGACACCACTCAGTTACATGATGTTACAGTACAGGTTCTCCTATGTCCTGAGTCTTCACTGACCTTGAAAGGCTAGAGCCAAGATGTTGGCTGTCCTTGCAGCCCTTCATTTTTACGAATTTTTGGTCTGCAAACTTAGGTTGTTAACCCTCCAGAAGTGAGGCTTATTATTATTATCCTACAACATAGGCAGTTGAACGTAACCTCACTATCTGTCTGAACATCAAACGTCTTAGACATAACATGGAGCTGGTATTTTCTGTCAAGTATTGATATGTTAATCTTTAAGTCTTTACAGAATATGAAGAGAAAAATTTTAAAAATGAAAAAATAATTAAAAAAATAGGAATCAACAATTACATATTTTTACATAGAAATTTAGAAATCTAACCATATACAGCAGAATGCTATTGATTTTCAAGTGTAGACTTTGTATCCAACTGCACTACTGAATTTGGTTATTGAATCTACAATTCTTTTGGTGAAATTTTCGCGGGTTTTATGTATAGTATTATTTCACTGCAAAAAGTGATGATGTAACACCTTTCTTTCCTATTCTTATTCTTTTTATTTCTTGCTCTTGTCTAATTATGCTGGTTAATGTTTCCAAAGCTGTATTGAATAGGAATGATGAGAGTGGGTATGTTCCTTTTGTTCCTGGTTTTAGAGTGTAAGCTTTCAATCTTTGACTATTTAGTGTGATGCTGCCTGTTGGTTTGTATCAGATTGAGATAAAGATCATCTATTTCAATTTTCTGTAGGATTTTTTAAAATGAGTATTGAACTTTGTCAATTGTTTCTTCCCCATCTATTGAGATGATCATATGATTATTTTCTTTGGTTCTGTTAATATGGTGTATTACATTTACTGATTCACATATGCTGAACCACCACTGCATCCCTGGGATTTATACTTGGTCCAAGTAGGATTTATACTTGGTCATGATGTATAACCTTCTTGATGATTTGCTGCATTCTGTTTACCAGTATCTTTTTGAGAATTTTTTCATCCATGTTCATGAGGAAGATTGGCCTGTAGTTCTCTTTTTTGGTGAGTTTCTTTTTTTCTTTTTTTTTTTTTTGCTTTGAGAATCATTTGCTTCCAAGAATGACTTTGTAAACATGGCTTCCCTTTCAATTTTCTTAAAAAGTTACAGCATTAGTGGTATTATTTCCTCTCTAAAGTTCTTGTACAATTCAGCAGCGAATCCATCAGAGACTGGCCTTTTTTGCTTGCAGTTTTCTTTTCTTTCTTCTTTTTTTTTTTTCAGAACCAGGGATTGAACTCAGGCCTTTGCGCTTGCCAGGGAAGCACTTATTCCACTGAGCCATCTCCCCAGCCCCTTGCTTGTAGTTTTCTAATTACATATCCAATTTCATTGAATGATATCAGGTTATTTAGAATTTTTTTATCTTCTTGGTTTAACCTTTGGCCTTTCTTTCTTTCTTTCTTTCTTTCTTTCTTTCTTTCTTTCTTTCTTTCTTTCTTTCTTTCTTTTTCGATACAGGATCTTGCTATGCAATTCAGACTCATAGTTATCCTCCTGTCTCAACCTTCCCAGCACTGGAATTACAGGCATGCACTGCCACACCTCGTTAGTTTTGGCATTTTGATTGTGTCTATGAATCTATCTATTTCTTTTGTGTTTTCAGTCTTATTCAAATATAAATTCTCATCATAAGTACTGATGGATCTTCTGGATTTCCCACTTTTCATTAATAATTGCTAGAATTTGTGCTCTTTCTTTCCTCTTTTTGATGAAGTTAGCTATGTGTTGGGAAACACAAATTCATAATGGCTAATTTTGCATACTTCCCTGGGGTATAAATGGAGGCTTAGGGTTATCAGATTCCTGCTTTTGAGATTTCCTATTAAATCTTTAGGGATGAGCCATCCTTTCTCATCCACTAAGACTAAACTAAAACCACTAAGATGACAAAACACTCCAGGGCAAGATCTTCTTAGCATTGGATCATTTCTACACTTTTGACTCATGCCAGGATTATCTGTTGCTCAGTGAGTCATGGATTGCTGAGTCTTCTGCCAACCTTGAATCCTCTGCTAGCCCTTCCTATCATTGTATAACCCAACAAATAGTGGCTATCTTAGAGTGTGTTTGTCTCTGCCCATCCTGGTACAGTGACCTACCAACATCCCTTCATGTATTACTAAATTTATTATTGGTTTAATATCTAGAACTCTGATCCATTTTGACTTTAGTGCATGATGATAAATATGTGTTTGATTTGTTGCTTTACCTGAATTTTGAGGTTCCATATTAGGTTGTTTATTTGAACTTGTTCTGTTTTCTGATGTGAGATTTCATCATTATAAATCTCCCTCATAGGACTGCTTTATTTGCTTCCCATAAATTCTGGTATCTTGTATTGGCATGGTCGATTAATTTTATATATTTATATACTCTTTCATTTGATCTTTAATCTCTGCTGTGACCCATTGGTTGTTCAAAAGGGAGTTTTTTAATTTCCACATGTGTATGTAGTTTTTGTGATTTCTTTTTTCATTGATTTCCAGGTTCATTGTGGTATTGGCAGATAGTATGTATGGGAGGACTTCAGTTCAACTATCTTTACATAATATATTTTGTGGGCTAATATGTGGTCTATTTTCTAGAAAGTTATATGTGCAGCTGAAAAGTTTATTTCCTTTTAGGATTTGGAATACCTCCTTCCAAGCGTTCCTTGATTTGAGGCTTGTCTTGGGAAGTCTGCTGTGATTCTGATGCACTTTCCCTTGTGCATGAATTTTTTCTTCTCTCTAGCTGCTTTTAATATTTTATTCTTGTTTTGAATTTCTGGAATCTTGGTTATTATATTCCTGGCATTTATTTTAATCCTGACTAACTGGAGTTGTATATGCTAAACTTATTTGATTTTCAAATTCTTTATCCCTGTTTGATAAGTTTCCTTGCATTCTTTCTGCAAAAACATTTTAAATGGCTTTTGTGCTGTCTCCAGCTTTCCTACTGACTTAAATGAATCTTATACTGTTCTTTGCTTCACCTTGTACCTATTGGATTGATTTTTTGTGATCTCTTGTGATTTTCAAGATATTTTTCTTTTATTGTGTCACTAGATTTTTCCTGTCTTCTTGATCTGATAATTCTTACCTCACCTTCATTCTATCTGTACCTTCAATGGCACGCTTAATCTCATGGGTCTCTGTTTTGCTCTGTTTCATTGATTCTATCTCTTTTCTATGTGGACATTTACGGTTTCTATTGTTTTCTTTGGCTCCTCTATTTGTTTAGCTGTGTGTGCTTTAATATCTTTCATTTTGCATGTTATTTCTTTTTGCACCATTGAGATTATTTCAGTAGCCTCTTCCATTTGTTTTTTCACTTCTACTGCTATCATTTTAGAAAATTCCAGTTGTTGGCTCCCAATATCTTCTGTTTCTTTCTGCTCTGGACTTGTCCTGGGTGGGATAGGCTTTGAGATTGAATTTTTCTTACCTTGTTATTTTCTATTTTTTACTTATTTTCTGTGTTGATACCTTTAGCTTTCTTGAGCTAGAAAGCTTTATCCCTCTTATCAAAGCTTCCTTAGGAAATGACTGTTCTTCAAGATGTTTTCTTTTTTTGAATAATTTTGTTGAGAAACAAATACTAATGAGACAATTTCAAAACCAATTACTAGCACAATTTAAATAATTAATACATTGCACTTTATTGTCCTAGTGGTTATTCATTATACAAGATGCAGACATGATATCCTGTTCACAAACACTGTTAGAAGAAATTTCTCTATTCATTGAATTAAGAGAATGCAGCTGTATATCTATCCTAACTATTTTGGGTATAAAGATACAAAATGGTGGTTCATTTGCATCCCCCTTTTCTGGTTAGTTTTGTCAGAGAAGGACATTCTATTGTCTTTTAAATACGTAGATGCATGAATTCAGCAAAATATTCCAATATAGTCCAGTAGTCCATAATAGTAGTGGGTTTTCTGTAAGACTGGCAATGTCAGAAGTTGTTCACTTAAGCTTTTTATAGCTTAGCATATTAATATGGCTTTATTTTTGTTTCATTTTTATACTTTTTTCTGCTGGATGGTTAAGATCAAGATAAAGCAAGACCTATATAACAAGGAATGTAACTTTTGCATCGATAATGTCAGTCAAATCCCTTCAGTACCACAGTTTGCAGATCCTTTGTCAGTGTCAGCCATGTGGATGAGTCACAGCCATTGCTTGATCAATTTGCTCTCTGTGAAAGCCTGAGAGAATGTTTTCTCTCCATGTGACTCTCCTTAGCCATACTCTACATCATCTATCACTTTCCTCTGTGGCCCCATAATCTCCTCAATCAGAAAATTTGTACAGAACTGAGTTACATGGTGTTACAGTATAGGATCTCTTATGTCCTGAGTCTTTGCTGACAGGATATTTTCTAGATGTAGGTAGTTCTTGATCTTTACATCTATCCCAAGAACTTACCTTCCCAATATTAAGAATGTGAAGTCCAATTGATTCAGCAATCCATTTGATTGAGGGACCATTTTTGATACTTGTATATAGTGATGGTTATAACCACTTAAATTCCCCTCATATAGAGGAAAAAGATGATTATAACAGGTTGACATCTTGGTTGAAGTGGTACAATTAGCAATAAGTATAGAAACAACTCCATCAGGCTACAGAGGAAATCAAATCAGAAATAATCTCTCAGCTAGAAAAGGAAATGACAACAATCATGAAAGAATTGCTCAATATATCTAAGGAAGACATAGATTAAAAAATAGAAGAGGTATAGGAAATTAATGGAAACATTGAAGGAACAATACAGGAAAGAATTAGAATGCATGAAACAGACTCAAACAGGTATCCAGAGCATTAAGAATTCCATTGAAAGCTTACAAAACCACTTGAACAAAACAGATGATAGAGGGCCAGCCAAACAGCTCAGCAAATTAAAGTGCCTGCAAGCAGGTACAGGGGCCTGGGGTTAGATCTCCAGGCATGCTGTGCTGGCACCACCCCCAGGGAGTGCTGAGACAGCGATTGAGACTGGGCATGGTGGCATGCGCCTGTAATCCCAGCTCTTGGGAGGCTATAAACAGGCAGATCACTACGAGTCCAATCTAGTACTGAGACACTGAACACCCTGTAGACCCTTCCCTAAAATACAAAATTAAAACAAACAAAAACAGATGATAGAATTTCAGATCTTCAAGATAGCATGGCAGCTAGTGAACATGAAAGGAAACATCTCTTAAAAATAATAAGGAACCAGGAAATAATAATACAACAGCTATAAGATGATGCCAGAAATGTAATGTAAGACTAATAGGTATCAATCAAACAGCTGTAGTTAACACAAATGACATAAAAAGATTGTTTGCAGACATAGTAGCAGAAAATTTCCCAGGCATGGGAAAATAATCTGAGATACGATTAAGTGAAGCATATAGAACTCCAGCTAGTCATAATTAAAATAAATCTTCACCCAGACACATAATAATCAAGATCCCAGAAGTTCAGCAAAAGAAGAGAACACTAAAAGCTGTTAGAGAAATAAGCAGATCACATATAATGGAAAGCCCATCAGAATCATGGCAGATTTCTCAACACAAACCATCAATTCAAGAACAGGTTGGAGTGAGATTTCAGGTCCTGAAAAAACCCTTCCAACTGAGATTGATGTACCTTGCAAAGCTATCCATCAAATTTAATGGAGAGATGAGATACTTCCATGACAAAGTACAATTGAAGAAATTCATGACAACTGAACCAACCCTACAAAGAGTACTGACAGATATTTTAGAGACAAAGTTGACCACAACTTCAAGAACAACAGAAGAGAACCACCAAGCAAAGCAAGCAGTTAAACAAAGAGGGAAAGTAGGGGTCCTATGGTAGGAAAGCAGAAATAACAATAAGTTCAAAGTCAGCCTTGCTAGTGACAAACTGTGATCACTATTAGCCTGATATTTTTATCCATAGGAGCAAGTTTTACAGTTATATAATATAATACAACTGTTATGGTTTGTGTCTAGATGTCCTCACAGAGCTTCCTTCAGTCATGAGGTGGGCTTCTAGAGTTTATGATTGATTTATGGTCCGATGCCGAGATTATGAATGTGAGTGCTACACCCATCCTAGGGTGGGTAGTGTGTATACAGTATAAGGGGGGATGAGGGTTTGTCTCTGCTGCTTCTCCCTTTTGTAAAATTTTTTAAAGAGAATAAAACATAGTAAAAACAAAAACATTGGAAACAATACAGAATTTCACTAAACAAAGTAATAGGAATTCAGCAATGATTGTTAAATTGCATAATCTTGTCTTCAAATTAATTGGTTCTCTGTGATGAAGACTACTTGACCATGATGTGTCATCTTTTTGAAAAAGCACTGCATTCTGTTTATTAATATCTTGCTGAGGATTTTTGCATATATGTTCATTTAGGATTGGCCTATAGCGCTCTTTTTAATTAGATCTTTATCCAGTTTGGGGATCAGGATGACACTGGTCTCCAAGAATGAATTTGGGAGCACTCTATCTTTTTCAATTTATTTGAAGAACTTGAGGAGCATTGGTGATATACTATCCTCAAAGTTTTCATAGAGTTTGGCGATGAACCCATTGTGTCCTGGTGGTATTTTAATTTGTAGATTTTTTTATTACTGAGTCAATTTCATTGCTTTTTGTTGGGCTGTTATGAATATTTATATCTTGTTTGGTTAGCATTGGTAGTTTGTGAATATCTAGGAATCTGTCCATTCCTTCAAAATTTATTAGTAAGAATATAATTTTTTGAAGTAGTTACTATCTTCTTGAAAGTTTGTGATTGCACCCCTTTTACTTCTAACTGCATTGATTTGAATCTTTTTTCTTTCTATTGTGAGTCTTGCTTATCTATTTTATCTATTCTTTTTTAAGGTGTCTTTTTCAAACAATAATAAAAAGCAAGAAAATGATGCAGAATTTTAAAACAAAGTGATAGGAAATTAACAATGATTATTGTATTGCAAATTGTTATCTTCAAAGTAGTCACTCAAATTAAAAATCAACAAAAAACAAAGGCTTGTGGGGGACTGGGTGGAAAAAGGAACCCTTCCCCACTCTTGGTGGGAGTGTAGACTGGTGAAATCATATGAAAATCAATGTGGAAGTTCCTAAAAACACTAGGATTAGATGTCAAATTTGATCCACTTATTCACCTGCTGGGTATCTCCCCAGAAGAATTAAAAGCATCATATCACAGTGATATATGTGCACTCATTTTTATAGCAGCACAATTTGTAATCACTAAATCTTGGAAACAATCCAAATGCCCATCACCTGAGGAATGAATTAAAAAGATATGGTATTTTTATATAATGAAGTATTACTGAGCTATAAAGAGAGATAAATTCAATTCTTTTATAGATAAATGGATCCAACTGGAGACCATACTCAGAATTGAAATAAATCAGATTTGCATATGTTAACATCATTTTGTCTCCTTAGTATATTTTATCTATTCTTTCAAAGAACCAGCTTTTCAATTCTTTCATTTTTCTACCATTTTTAGTCTGAATTTAATGGATTTTACCTTATCTTTATAATTTGCCTCCTTAATTTTTGTTTGGCTGGTTTGTTGTTGTTTCTGATGTATCTTAATATTTCTCGTAAGATTATTTGGGCTTGCTCTGTTTTCCTAATGTGAGCATCAATTGCAATGAATTTTCCTCTTTTTTTTTCTTTTCAAAGTTTTATTGATAAACATATAGCAATGAGACAGTTTCAAATCAAATCAAAAGTACAGTTTCAACAAATAATACACTGCA
>NW_004524923.1:909420-916537 GCF_000260255.1 Octodon degus
GCTGCGCCTGGGCTGGGACTGGTCCCGCTGGCGCAAGGTAGCCTGAATTTTCCTCTTAAAACTGCTCTTAATTGTCCCAGAATTTTTTAATTTGTAGACATCATAATTAACTTCCAGAATTTTGTAATTTCTTCTTTAATTACTTCTGTGATCCATTGGTTGTTTGGGAATATATTGTTAATTTGCAGGAGCTTTGCTTTTTCCAAAATTTCTTCTGTCATTGATGTTTATTTTCATTGCACAGTGGTCATATAGTATGCATGGGGTGGTTTCAATTTCTTTATATTTACTTACGCTGGCTTTGTGGAATAGTATGTCATTTATGTTGAGAAAAGGATCATGTGTGGCTGAAAAAATATATACTTTGTTGTAAAGAGATGAACTACACTGTAAATATCTCTTGAATTCAAGGATGTGGTTCAGCTCTGAAATTTGTTATTTTTTCTTCTTCTTCACAAAATATTTACTCTAATGATCATTTCAACTTTAAGGAAGAGCCAGAAATTGCACCATGGCATATCTGGTAAATAAGGTATCTGAGGATACACCATAATGTGTTTTACCAGCCTACATTTCCAATGGATGGCAGCAGGCAGTAGCAGCATTCATTGTACTTTTAATCAGACCTCATAAAGACACTCACCAAAAAGGGATTTCAGAAATTTTAAAACACTTCCAGGGCTGGTGAGATGGCTCAGTGGTCTAAAGCACCTACTTAGAACAAGCTAAGCAAAAGCACAGGGACCGCGGTTCAATCCCCAGTACCACATGCCAGCCAGCCCCACCCCCTGGTGGGCTGAACTGGCCACACACAAAATAAATAAATAAATATTAAAAAAAAAACACTTCCAGTACATATTTTCATCACCCTTGTATTCCAACAAAGCAGTAGTCTTTGTTGAAGCCACAAAAGAATATTCAGTATACATATGTAGTTTTCCATCCATAAGTTTCATTTTTTAACCTTTTAGGACACAGTGTTTCCTGTGAGTTATATAATTGATATATTTAACTTTTATAGACTTAAAAACATTTCTGGAGAAAAATGAATTGGGGTTGTGTTATGCACATGTACCAAATCCACACAAGGAGTGTAAACATTATCCACTACACACATGTACAAACACAGTAAAAGAAAAACTGGGGAGCCAGGGAGTTGGCTCAGTAGAATAAGTGCTTCCCTGGCAAGTGCAACGGCCTGAGTTCAATCCCTGGTTCTACCAAAAAGGAAAAGAAAAGAAAAATTGATGAAAAAAATCAACTAAATATTGTTTTTTTTCATTTATGTATTTGGTACAAGGTCTCACTACACAGCTCAGACTTTTAATGATCCTCCTGTGCATGCACCACCAGGCCAGAACTTTGTCACTGGCTCAGCATGCCCCAGGGGGGAGGCCAGCATGCATGAGGAACCATGAATGGAACCCTAGTCCTTGAACTTGCCAAAGCATGCTTTTAGTCTGCTGAACTATTTCATCCACCCTAAATAATGTTTTTAAATGATAAATGTAAAATATGAGACTATAAGACATTGGAAATAGAAAAACAAAGAAACACTTCTTTGTTTCAGGCTTAAGCTTCAAATCAAATCTTATGTTAACACTAATCATTACACAAATGTCTTCTGTAGTCACACAGATTCCTCCTCTTCTTTTTTTTTTCAGAACTAGAGATTGAACTCAGGTCCTTGCGCTTGCCAGGGAAGCGCTTATTCCACTGAGCAATCTCCCCTGCCCATTTTTTTTTAAAACACAAATTCTTTTGACCAGTCCACTTTAAATTTATGACACAAGTACTACATTCAAAAGTTCTATTATATAAAAATTCTCATTGATACCACAAATAAATATCTCATATTTATTTTGGGCCATATTATTTTGGGGTGTGCAATAGAAAACGGAACAAATAAATTATCTTCTTTCAGTAATTTACCTAAATTTGCCTGAATTCTCAGCCATATCTTCAAAAATGCTAAACAATAGCATTTCTGATTAATTTGCATTTTAAACTTAAGAAAACTTTGTATCTTACTCAACAGTCTTTTGCAAACTTGTTTTAGTAAAAGAACTAGTGCCCTCTTCTAATAGCTAGTGATGTTGAACATTTGCTTGGGTATTTATTAGCCATTTGTATTTCTGTGAATGTGTCTATTCACTTCACTTGTCCATTTTTCATTAGGTCTCTTATTTTAAGGGTTCTAATTTTTTAGGTTTTTTATGTATTCTATTTTTCAGTTCTCTGAGGAATAGCTGCCAAAAATGTAAAAATGTTTTCCACATTATGCTATACAACAAATACTTCCAAATTCATATTATTTTGTTTAGTGAAACTCTGTACCAATTCTAACTTTTTTATTATCATTATTTTGTATTCTCTTTAAAAATTAAAAATAAATTAAATGTTTCCTGGGCCAGGGAGATAGCTCAGAGGTCTAAGCACCTGCCTGGCAAGTGCAAGGACCTGAGTTCGATCCCTGGCACCACACACCGCACAAGCCCCACCCCAAGTGCATCAAGCTGACCACTGAGACCAGGTGTGGTGTTGCATGTCTCTAATCCCAGCACTGAGGAGGCTGAAAACAGGAGGATCACTATGAGTCCAAGCTGTGTAGTGAGACCCTGTACCAAACACATTTAAAAAATGTTTCTCATTGTGTAGACTGACTCTTCACTTTGTTGGTTGTCACTTTCGCTGTGCAGAAACTTTGTAATTTGATTAGATCCCACTTGTTGAGTATTGGTACTATTTTCTGTGCTGCTTGAATTCTGTTCAAAAAGTCATTTGCCTATGACTATAACTTCAAGAATTTTACCTTTTCATCTTTTAGCAGATGGTTTCTGTCTTAATATTTGGATCCTTGATCTATTTTTATTTTACTTTAGTGCATGATGAGGGATATAGGTCTAGCTTTAATCTTCTACACGTGAATAGTCAGTTTGTCCAGCACCATTTAATAAAGAGGCTGCCTTTCCTTCAGTGTATGTGAAAGGTACAAAGATCCAACAGCTGAGTGTGCCTGAGTTCTATACTGAATCTTCTATTCTATCAACTAATAACAAATGCTGGTGAGGCTACAGCTGGGAAAAAGAACTCTTCTACATTGTTGGTAGGATTGCAAAGTATTACAACCATTATAGTAATCAGTGTGGAGCGTGCCTATATCTGGTAATCAGAGCAACAAATTTGATGACAATAATACATAATATAACAACCATTGTTAATTTTCTGATCTTGCTTTGAATTCTATACCACTTTTATTGTTTTATGTTACTTTGTTTTTTTCTTTGTTCTTGTTATTTGTTCCTTATTTCTCTTTAAAAGTAGAACTTCTATTCAACCCAGATATTCCCTTAAGTATCTTCCCAAAATAGTGAAAGGTATACTACAGTGATATATGTACAGCTACATTTATAACAGCACAGCTCATAATAGCTGAATCTTGCAAGCAGTCTATGTGTGCATCAACAGATGAATAAAGAAAGTGTGGTACTTACATAGAGTAGCATTCTGCAAGAAAGAAGAGGAATTTTGAGTAGGTTGTAGGAAAATAGATGCCTCTTGGGACCGTAGTGTTAAGTGAAATAAATCACACACGAGTTTAAATATCACATATAAATAAAATATAAATATATACATAAAGAAAAAATGAAGTCTAAATAATAAGAGAGAGGGAGAAAATCTTTCCCAACTCAGAAAGGGATCAAGAGATGAAAAGAAGAGGAAGGGGAAAGGGATGAAAAGCTAATTGAGAGCTTTTTTCCAGCTGGACCCATGGAAGATGTAGAAGAGAAGAAAAAGTTCCTGCTGTTCCAGAAACCCCTAAGAAAAAGCAAAGACATTTCTCAGGGTTGAAGATAAAGCACCTGTGAAAGAAGTTTGCCCAGAAGACACTTCAAAAGGTGAGAAGGAAGCTCATCTATCAAAAAGTCAGGCACTATCATAAGGAGTACAGACAGATGTACAGAACTGAGATCCGAATGGCTAGGATGGCGAGAAAAGCTGGCAACTTCTATGTCCTTGCAGAGTCCAAACTGGCATTTGTCATCCGGATCAGGGGTATCAGTGGTGTGAACCCAAAGGTCAGCAAGGTGTTGCAGCTTCTTCACCTTTGCCAAATCTTTAATGGTACCTTCATTGAGCTCAACAAGGCTTCAGTTAATATGTTGAGAATTGTGGAGCCACACATTACATGGGGGTACCCACACCTGAAGTAGGTAAATGAACTAATATACAAGGGTGGCTATGGCAAAATCAATAAGAAGCCAATTGCCTTGACAGATAATTCATTGGTTGCTCAATCTCTTGGTACATATGGCATTGTCTGCATGGAGGATCTGATTCATGAGATCTATGCTTTTGGAAAACACTTCAAAGAGAGGAATAACTTCCTGTGGCCATTCAAGTTACCATCGCCACGAGGTGGAATGAAGAAAAAGACCACCCATTTTGTGAAAGGTGGAGATGCTGGAAAAAGGGAAGACCAGATCAACAGGCTTATTAGAAAGATGAACTAAGGTATCTACTGTGGTGTTTTTATGATTTGGTCAGTTAATAAAGTATCTGCTTCCAAATTGAAAAAAATGAGATAGTTATAATATTTGAACCAATTTCTCAGGAATGTAACCATTATGAACTGCAAATGTATACTAATAAAGAATAAAGACAAAAAAGTAACAAGTAAAGCACATCTAAAAAAAGAGTTAATGCTTGCATAATTGTTTTAACTTAATATACAATTATATAACTACATTTTACAGTAGGATTGCTTATTTTATAAATTTTCCAAAAAGAACGCAGTCAAAAGTTCAATTCTTTTCTTGAAATAATTTTTTTTGTTACATGCCTTTTCTCTGTAGTGGTCACTATTTTTATTATACCTTGTTTATAGTGAGGTTTTAAGTTACCTTTGACATAAATATACAATATGCACATATTAAACACACAAAAACTTTTCTACTTCTCTCACAAAGAAACCTGTTCTTTTCCATTTTCTTGAAATATGTCTATAAGTCTAACTTCCATTCTCCACTTTGAATAAATATTTGGGTCTCATAAATGTCTTATTTTCTCCTATATCTGCTATAAGAAACAAATATATGACAACCTGACCCTCAGGATATGGATCAAACAAGAAATTGTAGAGACTGACAATCTGGAGAGTACATGCCCCATGTGCAAAAGTGGCACCTGCTACTCAGTTTCACTGGTTGTTGCTTTGTATTTCCAGACTTTTTGATATTTTTTAGAAATTAGAAGACTTAATGTTTATGTTAAACTTAATGCTTATTCACAGTAAATATGTTAGCCATGTATTTGACATGTTTGTCCCCCCCTTTACAGGGTTTTGATGGTTACTTCAATTTTAAAGGCATATTTTACAAGAATATAGAAACTTAGGGTTTATTCTGGAGATATGTTATAAAAATACAAAACTTAAAAACTAAAAATTAAACCTCACAAACTTTTTTGTGAACAAGATGGAGAAAGTTAGACAGTCTGGCTATACAGGTAGGGACATTTATGTCAGGTTCAATGATTGTGCTGCAAAAAACCACTGATTAATCAATGTTAACCTGAAGGTTAGTCTGGAGTGTCATGAGCATTCCAGCCTCAGTTTTGTGCTACTTACTAAATTATATCAGAACTCAGTGAGCTATGCCTGTCACTCAGTTTCTTATTTTTGCAAATAAAAATTTATTGGACAAATGGGCACAATAGCACATGCCTGTAGTCCCAGAACTCTAGAGGTTTAGGTGGAAGGATTTCAATTCCACACAGTGAAAGCTTAAAACATTCAAAACATGAAATATATATGCTATTATTTAGATCACACGTGCAGTATTGTGTTTAGTGCCAACTGTCACACTTACACAAGAGTGGCCATATCATGAACAATGTTACAATAAATAAGGGAAGAGCTAGCAAATTAAAAATTTAGATGTTGCCATGTGTTAGATGGAAAATCCTTAAAAATTACTGGAAAATATGTAGCAATTCTATATGAGGAAGAATTTTATGCTCCACCTTTCAAACATAAAAAATGATGTAGGCCTTCATTTCCATCGATACTTGAGAAGAGGAAGAATCATTCCTCATTGAAGATGTCCCACCACTACCATCCTCTGCAGTGTGTTACAGTCAAGAAGGAAAGCCAATTCTGTGCCTTTCGTGATCCATCAGCAGTTTAGCAATGCTCAGACAGAAGCCTAGAGACATACAAGATGTAGTACTTCCATGAAAACTAAGTAAAAAAAAAATGAAATACTTACATTAGCTTTCAGGAAGTTTAAATACAGATATATATTGTCAGTGGTTTTCCTCTATTAAAAATCTGCTTATTAGAGCCAGGGAGATAGCTCAGCGGCCTAAGCACCTGCCTGACAAGTGCAAAGACCCAAGATTGATCCCCAGTACCACATGCTGTGTTGGCCCTGCACAGAGCCAAAACCAAATGTGATGATTCTACTACTAATTTCTACCAAGTTATTGAAGGTTGTACTTAAAACCTTCAAATTATTAATTTGACCAATTATGTATACTAATATCTGTAATCTAAGCATTTACATTGAAGACAGCAATGTGCAATATAACAACCGCCACTGAACACCTTTCATCTTGTTTTTGCTTTTCTGGTTATTTTTGTTTTTTTTAAAGATTTGTCATTTCTAGGAGATGACCGAGGGCCGCGGGATCCTGAACAGACCCAGAGCGCAGGCCCGGCGAGTGAGTGAGATGACCCGGGGACTGGTGGGATCCTGAATAGACCCGGAGTGCAGGCTCAGCCAGTGAGTGAGACAACCTGGGGCCCAGAGATCCTCATTTGACCCAGGCTGCAGGCCCAGCAGAGAACCCTTCAGCAGAACTCCCTGAAAAGAGGCTAGAGGCAAGACCCACACAGCTGATTCAGAAGCAGAACATCTTGCCAGAGTGACACAAAGGGTTCAACTCTAAGGGCTGCAGCAGAAATAAATGGAGCACAGCAGCCAGATCCAAACAACACCCACTTGAAGGAATTGGAACTTCATAGATCCGGACCTGGTGCTAAGGTAATAACTCTATCTAAGCTCTAAACCAAAGGTCAGAAGACAGTGGTATACAAAATGACAAAGAGAAGGAA
>NW_004524923.1:918232-922613 GCF_000260255.1 Octodon degus
ATAAATAAAAGATGAAAAAATAAAAAAATAAAAAATAAAACTTTGCTAATACTAAACAATAATAATAAAAATAAATAAATAAATAATAAAAATAAAAAAACAGAGGTTTGTACCTATGTTGTTTATTATTTCTTGCCTATGTCTTGTAATATGAGGAACTACTTTGGTAGTAACAATACACAGTGTACTAACCATTGTTACTCTCCTAAAATCTTGTTTTGAGATTTTGTACCATTGATTTTATTTTTTGTCTTTAAAATAAAAATAATGGATGTAAAAAAAATTAAAATAAAATAAAACAGCAACAAAAAATAATAAAGATTTGTCATTTCTGATATCCATTATTTTTATACTCTCTTTAAAATAAATTTTGAAAAATAAAAAGGACAAGGAAAAAAATACAGGTTTATGTTATGGAAAAGAAGAGTTAATGTTTTAACTATTTGATCAATCTTACATGCCTATATCTGGTACTCTGAGTAACAAATTTGGCAATAACAATATGTAATGTAACAACCACTTTTAATTTCCTGTTCTTCTTTTGAAATCCTGTACCATTTTTATTGTCTTACAGTGCTTTGATTTTGTCTTTATTCTTTTTTTAGAATGTATTTGGTTGTTACAGGGTCTCACTATGCAGTTCGGACTCATAGTGATGCTCTTATTTTCAGCCTCCCCAGTCCTGGGATTACAGGCATACGCCACTATGCCAGAACTCTGTGGCTGGCTCAGCCTGCCCTGGAGGCTGGGCTGGTACAGCATGGGGTGCCGGAGATCAAACTGCGGTCCCAGCACTTGCCTAAACTTGCCTAAGCAGGTACTTACTCCACTGAGCTATTTTGCTGGTCCTGGTCTTTATTCTTGTTTGTTTTTATTTCTTTCCTCTTAAAAAAGTCAGGCAGACTAAAATTTGAAGCCACTTACTGCCTTTATGGCCATAGACAAGTTATTCAATTTTTCTGTACCTTAGTTTTCCCACCTATAAAATAGAAAATATACCACCAATTTCTTATTGTTAGTTGGATTACATGAGATAATTTCATCTATGGAAATTATATAACAATGCACTCAGAAAACATTCAAAAAGTGATAGCTACTATTATACTTATTCCCTTTACTTCAGAAATTGTATTTCTGAAAAGCTAGCTGAAATAAACATGATAAAAAGTTTATGAACTAATAGGCTAAAAGCAGCATACATTGTAACAAAATGTACTCTGACTATTCACTGTCAAGTAGCCTCAAACTATTATGCAACCATTAAAATTGATGAGTATAAAATAACATGGAATAAACAAATGTGCACAAATATAAAGGACCAGTAAGTAAAAATTTAACAATGTTATATGTATTATATGGTTATAATTCTGTAAAATATATATAACATAAAATACTGAAAATTGAAATTGCTAAATGATTGTGTAGATTCAATGATTTATTGAGAAGATATTTAATGAGTGTATTTTCTGTGTCAGGTGCTGTCTTGGTGTTGAAAACCCAGAACTTAACAAAACACACAAAATTCCCTGATAATGGTGAGGATGGTGGAGCATGCCTGTGATCCCAGGTATTCTGGAGACTAAACGCAGGAAGATCACAAGATCAGGGTCACCCTGGAAAAGTTAATAACTTAATGAGACTCTACCACAAAGCCAAAAAAAAGAGGCTGGGGATGTAGCTCATTACAAAGGCTTTGGATTCAATGTTTGGGTATAGTACCTTCCAAATGTTTCTTTGATGAGCATTTATTATCGTTTCATAATAAAATATTTAATATTTTCAATCTTTGCTTCTTCTATTATTTAAAAAACAGCAAAATTCTAATGTCAGTAATTAGTCACTCAAAATGTAAGTTATTTTTCCAGTAAATAAGTGCACAGACTTTGTAAGACTGGAGTACAGCTCAGTGGAAGTGCAAGGCTCTGGGTTCTATCCTAGCATCTCAGAAAAGAAAAAAATACAAAAAATGAAATGTAATACATTCTTTCCAAAAATAAATAAAAGTCAATTTCACTGTTCTAAAATATAAAAATCTTGGTTAGTCTCATAATTTGTATCAAGCTTTGGAATTCTGAGTGCTGAAAGTCTTTTGTCCGAGTAAGGTAAAAACAATCTAGAGATAAAGAATAAGCTCACATTAAACTCTCTTTATTACATATATTTTAATAAACACTGTAATGAGCAACTCTAGCCCAAAATTAATAAGCTTAAACTGGGTGAGTCTGACAATAGGTCTGGTTTTTCTCCATTGTTATTAGTTTTAGTAAATTTATTACTTTATTCTCCTAATGCAAAAGGAGAATAAAGTCTAATGTCTTCCTGGTTACTAAGAGTTTTATACCTGTGTATGCTGAGATGGTTTTCCTAACCTATAAATGTAGACTGCTTGGTATATTTCAGGTTCTGAGATCCCTCAAGTGATTGGCTAAAATTTTGGAGGTCCCAAAAAATTATCAATACTAAATTAGCATTAGATTTAAGGATACTGCCAAATTTGATTAACATTCTGAATATCTCAAATTATTATTATTTATTATGTGATCAGTAATTAGACTAATTTATATAGTACAAGCAATGCAGCTTTTAAGGATTATTGGCATACTCAAGAATTTACACATTAAATAAGATTAGAGTAATTTTTAAAATAACTAAACACCATTGCAATAGTGCCACAGGCCAGGAGACACAGATTTTTGCCTCATTTACTGTATATATGTGATAGAACTAATAACAACTATAATAATCATAAAAACATGTACTGCACATCATACACAAGCTATACACTAAATGCTTTGCAATCTCGTACAAGTTTCTCAAAGAAACACAATTAGCTTAATATTATTACTATATCTCTTTTTAGTTTATTTTTGCAGTACTGACAAATGAAACCAAAGCCTTTAAGCTCCACCTCCAGCACTGTGCTAAATTTTATTCTATTTTTTCCCCATAATTTTACTGAGAGACAAATAGCAATGAGATAGTTTCAAACCAAATTGGTAGGACAGTTTGAATAATTAACACATTGCATAATCTCTTCCTAGTGGTTATTTGCTGTTAAAGATGCAGATATGATATCCTTTTTACAAACACTATTACAACAAAATCCTCTATTCATTAAGAGAATGTACCTATATATCTATTCTAACCATTTTGAATACACAGATATAAAATGGACATTCATCTGTATCCCCCTTTTTTTTTAGTTCCACAATTTGAACATTACAGATGTGTTAACTCAACAAAACATTCTAAAAGAGTCCAGTAGTCCATAATAGTATTGGGTATTCTGCTTCACTGGCAATGTCAGAAATTGCTGACCTGAGTCTGCTACAGCTCAACATAACAGCGTGGCTTTACTTCTTATACTTTGTTTTTATACTTTTCTGCTGGATGGTTAAGACTAAGGTAAAGGAAGACATATGCAAAAAGAGATGTAACTTTTGGATCTTATGAGATCAGTCAAATCCCCTCACGATTTTTCCTGAGATTCTGTACCTCAAAATGTAGATCCTTTATCAGTGTCAGCCATGTGGATGAGTCACGGCCATTGCTTGGCCAATGTGCTCTCTGTGAAAACCTGAGAGAATGTTTTCTCTCCAGGTGACACTCCATAGGGACACTCTACATCTTTGAACACTTTCCCCTTTGGCCCCATAATCTCCTTGATCAGAAAATTTGGGACACTACCGAGTTACATGACATTATAGTACAAGTTCACATATGTCCTGAGTATTCATTGACCTTGGAAGGCTAGGGCCAAAATGATGGCTTTCCTTAGAGCCCTCCTTTTTTTCTAATTTTTGTCTGCAAACTTAGGTTGTTAACCCTTCAGAAGAGAAGCTTATGGTTATTACCATACAACATAAGCTGTTAAGTTTAACTTCACTATCTGTCTGAATATCAAACATCTTAGGTATAACATGGAACAGGTATTTTTCATCAAGTATTGATATGTTGAACTTAAAGTAAATTCAGAACATGATGAAAAAACAATTAGAAAATTAAAATATATCTTAAAAATAGGCACAAAGACATATAATTCTTAAGCTTACACATAAGTCCAGAAATATAACCATATACACCCTAGAAGCAGGACAGTCAAACAACATTCCTTTTCCTATCTCCTGCCTTCATTCACCACCCCCTACTTTTTGAACAATCATCTACCCGAGAGACAGCACAGCAGCAACAGGCATGCCATGACAAGCAGCCTGTATTCAGAAGACCAAAATGACAGGCACTCCAAGTATGAAACTACTATTACAGATTACCATCTGCAGTGCAGTAGCTTAGTTCACAGGTGTAAGTATATATAGTTAGTCAGGGTGATAATCTTTCCAATTAACTGCTAGATTAAAAAATCTTCTGAAGATTCTCAGGA
>NW_004524923.1:923741-934241 GCF_000260255.1 Octodon degus
CTTCCAGGAGATTGAGTAACTCTGTTTTAACATTTAGATCTTTAATCCATTTTGACTTTATCTTACTGCATGGTGATAGACCTGGCTGAAGTTTTAGTTTTTGGCATGTAGAGAACCAGTTTTTCCAGCACCATTTGTTAAAGAGGCTATCTTTCTTCCATCGAGTATGTTTGGCATCTTTGTCAAAGACAAGGTGGCTGAGTGTGTTCATAGGGGCTTCAGCATCTTATAATCTCTTCCATTGATCCTCAGGCCTATTTTGTTGTCTGTACCATGCTGATTTTATCACAGTAGCCTTGTAGTATAATTTCAAATCAGGAATTGCAATGTCTCCTGCCTTGTCTTTATTGCCCAAGATTACCTTTCCTATTCTAGGTCTTTTCTGTTTCCAAATAAATTTTAAGAGTGATTTCTTTAGCTCTGTGAGATATGTTGATGGTAGTTTGATAGGGATTGCATTAAATCTGTACAGCAATTTTGGGAGTATGGCCATCTTCACAATGTTGGTTCTTCCTATCCAGGAGCATGGAATATCTTTCCATTTTCTGAAATCCTCTATGATCTCTTTTTTAAGAGTACTGTAATTTTCCTTGAAAAGATCTTTGACTTCTTTAGTTAGGTTAATTCCAAGGTATTTCATTTTCCTCGGTGCTATTGTTTTTTTTTTTTTGTTTTTTTTTTTGCAGTACCGGGTATTGAACTCAGGACCTTGCACTTGCAAGGGAAGCGCTTATTCCACTGAGCCATCTCCCCGGCCCCCTCGGTGCTATTGTAAAAGGTATTGTTTCTATAATTTCAATCTCAGTGTGTTTGTTGTCTGTGTACAGGAATGCTAATGACTTTAGGGTATTGACTTTGTATCCTGCTATGCTACTGAATTTCTGTATTAATTCTAATAACTTCTAGGTGGAGTTTTTTAGGTCTTCCATGTAAAGTATCATGTCATCTGAAAAGAATCATAATTGAACTTCTTCTTTACCTATTCTTATTCCTTTTATTTGTTTTCTTGTCTAATAGCTCTAGCTAATGGTTCCAGAACTATATTGAATAGGAGTGGTGATAGAGGACATCCTTGTCTTGTACCAGATCTAAGAGTAAAAGATTTCTGGTTTTCCCCATTTAGAATTATGTTAGCCATTGGATTTTCATAAGTGGCTTTTACCAGATTGAAGTAGAGGCCATCTATTCCAATTTTCTGTAGGACTTTGAACATGAATGAGTGTTGGACTTTGTCTAAAGCCTTTGATGCATCAATGGAGATGATCATGTGGTTTTTAGTTTTCGCTCTCTTGATATAATGTATTACATTTATAAATTTTTTAATATTGGACCATCCTTGCATCACTGGGATGAATCCAACCTGGTCGTGGTGTATGATCTTCTTGATGATTTGCTGTATTATATTTGCTGGGATTTTATTGAGGATTTTGGCATCTATGTTCAAGAGGGAGATTGGCCTGTTGTTCTCTTTCTTAGTTGTGTTTTTCCCTGGTTTTGGTATCAGTATAATATTTGCTTCAAGAAATGATTTCGGGGTGATTGCTTTCTTTTCAATTTCATTGAAAAGTATGAGGAGTATAGGGACTACATCTTCTGCAAATTTCTTGCAAGGTTCAGCTGTGAATCCATCCGGGCCTGGACTTTTCTTTGTCGGTAGGTTTTTTATTATGTCTCATATTTCATTTGCAATTATTGGCCTATTGAGAGTGCTTATACCTTGTCGATTCAGCTTTGGTAATTTGTACCTTTCTAGGAATCTGTCCATTTCTTCTGTGTCTTTTATTCTGTGAGAGTAAAGATTCTCAAAGTAGCTATTGATAATCTTCTGAATTTCCACTGGGTCTGTGGTAATTTTACCCTTTTCATTCCTTATTGTTTGCTTTTGAATTTTTTCTTTCCTCTTTTTGATGAGGCTAGCTAAGGGCTTATTGATTTCATTTAATCTTTCAAACAACCAGCTTTTTATTTCGTTAATTCTTTGAACTGTTTTCTTCATCTCACTTGAATTAATTTCTGCTCTAATCTTTATGATTTCTTCCTGTCTTTGGACTCTGGGTTTGGTTTATTCTTCCTTTTCTAGTTGCTCTAAGTGCAGCATTAGGGTGTTTATTCGTTCCCGTTTTTTTTTCCTAATGTGTGAGTTCACAGCTATGCATTTCCCTCTGAGAACTGCTTTCATCATGTCCCATGAAATCTGATAAATTGTTTTTCAACTTTCATTGAATTGTAGATATTGTTGAATTTCTTCCTAATTTCATCTTGACCCACTGGTTGCTGAGTAGTGTGTCATCTAATTTCCATGTATTTAGGGTTTTTTTCTGGTTTGTTTTGTCATTTATTTCCAGTTTCATTGCACTGTGGCCGGTTAATATGCATGGAATGATTTCTGTTCTCTTGCATAGAATTAAGCATGACCTATGGGGCAGCATGTGGTCGATTTTAGAAAATGATCTATGTGCAGCTGAGAAAAATGTGTATTCAGCTGTGTTTGGGTGGAACACTCTTTATATGTCCACCAAGTCCATTTGTTTCAAACTCTGGTTCAGTTCTGTTATTTCTTTGCTAAGTTTTTTTATGGTTAACCTATCTTTTGGAAATAAGGGGGTATTAAGGTCTCCTGTTAAGATTCTGGTATTGGAAATTAGATTTTTCATGTCCATTAAGATTTGCTTTATCTAGTTGGGTGCTCCCGTGTTTGGTGCATACATATTTATGAGTGTTACCTCTTCTTGAATTTTTCCCCTAACCAGGGTATAGTGGCCTCTTTATTTCACTTGATCATTCTTGGTTTGAAGTTGAGACTGCCTGAGAATAGGATTGCTACCCCTGCTTTTTTCTGAGGTGCTAGGGCATGTATTATTGTTTACCATCCTTTGACTTTCAGCCTATGAATGTCTTTATGAGTTCAATGTGTTTCTTGTATACAGCACATTGTTGGATTTTGTTTCCTAATCCACTGTGCCAGTCTATTTCTCTTAATTGGTGAATTGAGTCCATTTACATTTATAGTTAGAATTGAGATGTATTGACTTACAGTTGACATGTTATTTACCTGTTGTTGTTTACTCCTTTTTCTCCTGTGTTTTAATGTTTGTCCTATTTAGTTGGTTGCTTCTGATCTCATTTGTGGAGTTCCGATCATTTTGTTCCCTCTCTAGGACATCTTTCAGGAGCCTGTATTAGCTTGACTTTGTCATCATGAAATTCTTTAGTTGTTCTTTATCATGGAAGTATTTCACTTCTCCATCAAACTTGAAAGAGAGTTTTGCAGGGTATAGTAGTCTGAGCTGGAATTTGTTTTCATAGAGGACTTGAAGTACTCTCCTGCATGCTCTTCTTGCTTTCATGGTTTGTGAAGAGAAGTCGGCCATAAATCTGATGGGTTTTCCTTTGAACGTGATCTGGTTCACTTCTCTAGCAGTCTTCAGTATATTATTCTTGAGCTGAATTTCTGAGATCTTGACTATTGTATGTCTCAGTTTGTTTTCAATTGGGTTGAGGTTACTCGGCGTTCTGTACGTTTGGTTACCTCAATGTCAGATGGTTTCCTCATATTTGGGAAGTTTTCTGCTAGTACTTCTGCCCATATTTTTTTAATGTCATTTGTATTGACTCTTTCTCATTGATGCCTATTAGTCTCACATTGTTCTTCTTTGCATCATCTTGCAGGTGATGGATTATTTTTTCCTGCATCCTAGTTGTTTTTTGGGTGTTTTTAGTGATAGAAAGACAGTGTTTTATTTTTTTCCATAATTTATTGATAAACAAATAGCAATGAGATAGTTTGAAATCAAATTGGTAAGACAGTTTCAATAATTAACACATTGCATACATTCCTCCCAGTGGTTAATTGCTATACAAGATGTGGACATGATATCCTACCTACAAACACCATTAGAACAAATCACTCTATTCATTAAGAGAATATAACTATACATCTATCCTAACTATTTTGAATAAACAGATACAAAATGGACATTCATCTGTATACCCTTTTTTGTTAAGTTCCGTTATTTGAATATTATAGGTGTGTTAATTCAGCAAAATAATCTAAAAGAGTTCAGTAGTCCATAATAGTATTGGGTCTTCCACTTCACTGGCAGTGTCAGAAATTGTTGACCTGAGTCCCCTACAGCTCAACATAACAGCATGGTTTTACTTCTTATATTTTGTTTTCCTAGTCTAGTGTTTTTCAGAGATCCTTTCTTACCTTTTCACTAGCTGCACCAGAGCCTTCAAGATCTGAAACTCTGTCTTCACTTTCACTCAAATGGTTTTGCAAGCTTGTGAGTGAGATTTTAATGTCCTCTATGTCTCTTTGACTCTGCTTCATGCGATCTATTTCTCTCCTGTATTGCTCATTCAAGGAATCCATCATTTTTCTAATCTCTTCTATTTTTTTTAATCAATGTCTTCTTTGGAAGCAGTTATTAATTCTTTTATTGCAGTGTTTTCTTCGGATTGGGTTTCCTCCCTATGTTTCTGTAGTTGATTCTTTACTTCAGATGCTATGAGTTCGGAGAATTCTTTTTTCATTTCAGAAAAGACTTCTTCTGTGAGTTCCTCTATAACTTTCTGCTGTTGCTTATTTACTATTGATGCTATTAATTCATACCTTTGAGCTGAGCTAGTAGAAAAGAATTCTGCTCTGAGTTCCTCTATAACTTTCTGTGTTATTTATTTACTCTCAACGCTATTAATTCATACATTTCAGCTGAGCTAATAGAAAAGAATTCAGCTCTTAGTTCCTCTATAACTTTCTGCTGTTGTTTTTTTTTACTATCGACACTGTTAATTCATACATTTTAGCTGAGCTACTGTCATCTGTACTTGTTCTGGGTGTGCCTTGGGTTTCCTCCACATGTTTCTGCATTTGATTCTTCCTGAAGATGCTATTAATTCAGGGATTTCTTTTTTATTTCCTTATCTGAGTTCCTCTATACCTTTCTGCAGCTGTTTATTTCAGAAGCGGTTGATTCATTGATTTCAGCTGTGTGCTTCCCAGTTTGTTCTGTGTTAGTGTCCTCTGCACTTGTTATGGGTGGACTTGGGGTCTGAGATTGCATTTTTCTCCTTCTGGTTGTCATTTTGTGTAGCACTATCTTCTGACCTTTTTTGTACATCTTTGGTGCAGTTATAACCTTAGCACCTACTGAAATTCAGGTGTAGATCTACAATTTTGGATTTATCCTGCTGTGCCTGGCTTGCATGTGGCTTCTGTGCTCAGCTCCTTCCTGCTGCTGCCCTTGGGGGTGAACCTGTTGTGCCCTTCTGGCAAGACGTTCTACTCTTGGACTAGCTGGGTGGCTTTGTCCCATACTCTCTCTGCAGAGATTGCAGCTGAAGAGTTTCACCCCAGGCCTGTATGCCAGGCCTGAGCTGAGTCTGGAGGGGACAACGCTGAGTACTGGGGAGAGGAAGCTCTCCCGCACACTCAGTGGGCCTGGGCTAGGGCTGGATCTGGTGGTCCCCAGAACACTGCAGAAATTCTCACTGGGTGGGCAGGGTCAGGGAGTACCTTGGAGTGGGGGTCCCAAGGGGGTGGAAGAGTTTCTCAACTACGCTGTGCCTGGGCTGGGACCAGTTGGTTCTGTGGGCCCAGGGTAGCTGGCAGCTCTCCCACACACTCATTGGGCCTGGTCTAGGACTGGATCTGGAGGTCCCCAGAACGCAGCAGAAATTCTCTCTCGGCAGGCTGGGTAGTGTGGTGCTGTGGGGTTTGGGGGGTCCCCAAGCTGGTGGAAGAGGGTCTTACCCATGCTGCACCTGGGCTGCATCCAGCAGCCCCCCCGGAGCCAGGGTAGCTGAAAGCTCTCCCCTAAATTTTATTTTTTATTTTTATTTTTTTGTTTTTAATAGTGTCTATAGGGTCTCACTGTCTAGATCGGACTCATAGTGATCCGCCTGTGTTCAGCCTCCCAAGAGCTGGGATTACAGGTGCACACCACCATGCCCAGTCTCAATTGCCATCTCAGCACAGCAGGCCAGGGATTGAGCCCCCAGCTGCTGAGACTGCCTAAGCAGGCATTTTAATCGGCTGAGCTATTTAGCCAGCCCTTAAATTTTATTTTTTAAGCTCTACTTTTGTGTGTGTGTGTGTGTGTGTGTGTGTGTGTGTGTGATACCTGGGATCAAACTCCAGACCTTGTGCTTGCCAGGCAAGAACTTATGCCACTGCCCCATCTCCCCAGCCTTAAATTTTATTTTCTGACAAAGGCTCACTAAGTTTTCCAGGCTGATCTCAAACATATAGTGTTGCTACCTCAGCTTCCTGCGTAGCTGAGCTTATAGGCATGCATCACCACTCCTAGCATAATATCTCTTTTAAAGAGAGTTAAACAGGCTAAACTAGTATGTTTATTTTGTGCTATGCACATTCTAGCCCCACAGAGAATTATAAAACATGAAGAGCAATGCATATGCATGTAATTGCAAGAAGCACAGCAAATTAACGTGGTGCTTGCACTACAACAGCTCATTCAGATAGTACAGTAGTGACTAGGAGGTGGGTGGGTGCATTAAGGCACCTCAGCAAGATTATCTTTCAGGAAGCTTGAATAATTTTTTTTCTTTTTCTTTTATGACAAAATAAAACAAATTTTCATAACCAAATATAAGCCATGCTCAGGGCTTCGTTATGCAGGGTACCAGGAGCCAATGAGCAGGCAAGAGAAAAAGCACAGTATTCAAAAGGCTTTCCCCATAGGTAAATAGTCCTCCTTCTGCAAATGCAAGGCTAGGGGAAACCCAGCCTTCTTGGGGACATGTATATCAATGTTCTTCTCAGTGCTTCTAACCCCCTACTTCCAAGCCACTCACTAAAATGGTCTGACTCCCTCAAAAGAAGAAAAAAGACACTCTTTCTTTATGGTGGTAAATACATTCAGAAGGGTTGGACAGCTATAATTCTCTTCTGGACTAAAAGAAAACTGATTGCTTTTACTCAGCTCCTTTGCTTTAACCACCTTTTAAATTTGCTGCTATTCTTCCTTTTCTCTCCTCCTGGTTGATAATCTCTTTCCTATGTGATCAGTTTTTTTCTCAGCTACCAGAAAATTGCACCTATTGTTAATGCACTACAAAAGATCTTATCTTCAATAAATTCATGGCGATATTTCAAAATAGTGTGCTCTTCACATACTGAGATGATACCTTCAAGAAGTTCTTCATAGTTGTCCTGCTTTTCAAAAGGATTCACAACTTTAAGAAAAGCCCAGCTGGATTTAAATGTTCTCTAAACAAAGTAGTCACAATTATATTATAACTGTGGGATTTAAAAGACAAATTTCAAGTAATTGCATGCTTTATTCAACCACTGCATGCTGGTTCTGGATCAAAGGAAATCAAAATTAGAAAAAATCATATAATAACATCTGGTCTATCTCTGAGGATATTATCCCATATTTTATTCCATCTAAACAATACAAGAAAAAGAACACGTAAAAATTTCTGTGGAGTGTGGAGCCTCTAATGACAAGGTCAATATTAAACTGTGTAATTCTCAGGCCATATTATTAGTAAGTGAAACTTCATATTTCAGTTACGACTATTTTCATTTGACATTTTAATAAATAAAGTTCTTTGGAAAAATGGTAAAATAAGATAGTAGAATATGCCTATAGAGGCCAGGGAGATGGCTCAGTGGAATAAGCACTTCTCTGACAAGTGCAGGGGCCTGAGTTCAATCCCCTGTTCCACAAAAAAAAAAAAAAAAGAATATGCCTATAGTGTGTACCATTAATCATAATATTCTCAGAATGATGCTTCCAAGTCATTGCTTGCTGACCCTAAGCCATTACGTGGCTCCACTTTTGCTTTTCAGCATAAAGTGACTAAGATTAAAAGTGCATCCTAGGCCCCCAGAACAGAACTCTTGGCCAGGGAGATAGCTCAGCAGTCTAAGCTCCTGCCTGGCAAGTTCAAGGACCCGCGTTGGATCCCTTGTACCGCATGCCATGCCGGCTCCTGCACAGTGCCTGACACTGAAACCAGGCATGGTGGTTCAAGCCTGCCATCTCAGAGCTGAGGAGCTTGAGACAGGAGGATCACTGCAAGTCTGAGTTGCATAGTGAGACCCTGTACTAAATACACTACAAAACAAGTTTAGTAAAATAGTAGCAAATTATATCAGTATGTGAAACATTGTTGGAAAAATTAAGGAAAATCTAAAGTTCTTATATTTGAAAACTTACTATTGTTTCAATGGCATTAATTCAAAAATTGATCAACAGATTCAATAGAAGATGTATTAAATTATCATCTGACCTCTTTACATGAATGAACAAGCTGGCATTAAAATATGAAAATACAAGGTACTCAGAAGAGACGAGACAATCCTAAAAAGAGCAAAAGTAGAACTATACTGGTGAGTGTGAATTTTTTTTGTTATGCTTTTGATTTGCATTCTCTAATAACTAATGATGCTTAGTATCCTTTGATGCACTTATTGGCCACTGGTATACATTGTTTGGAGAAAATGTCTGGGTCATTGGCCCATTTACATTTGAGTTGTTTGTCTTCGCATTGAGTAATGAGCTATTTGCATAATATTCTGGATAATAGGCACATTAGTTATATGAGTCGTAAATATTTTCTCCATTTTGTTGGAGCTGTTATATGGATTACGATTTTACTTTTTTGATGATTTCCTTTGAAGCAAAATTTAACTTTAATGAAGCCAAATTTTACCTAATAAATTTTTATTACAAATATCTTACTGTAATAAAAATAAGAGAAAGCTGAAAATATATCTAGAACCCAGATGGTCTCTCTAGAGAATTCTATCAAATGTTTAAAGAAAAATTAACACTGATTCACTAATTCTATGGAAAACTTCCAAAATCATTTTCTAATGACTCTTCACTCTGAAAAAAAGATCATATACGTGTATCTCAGAGACATTGCATGTTTGGTTCCAGATCTCTGAAATAAAAGAGTAAAATGAGTTACATAATTCTTTTGGTTTTTCAGTGCACACAAAAATTGTTTGTATTATAATGTCTCCTGTTAAGTAAGCAACAGCATGACATCTTTAAAAATTAATTTATATACTTTAAAACACATTGCTGATGGGCATGGATGTGTATGTTTATAATACCAGCATGCTGGGGGGCTGAGGAAGGAGGATTCCAAGCTCAATCCTACACTGGGCAATTTAGCAATACCTGGTCTCAAAATTGAAAAAGAAAAAATGGCTACAGATAGAGCACTAAAAGGCCCTGGATTCATTCCCCAATCCTGAAAAATATTTCATTATTGTTAAAATCGTTAACAATTTCCTGATCTGTGAGAAAAAATGGCATTGATAGACTACAACAACATAGGGTTTCCTCAATCATTTAATTTATTAAAAATTCAACATGTAAGAAGTACAATAAAGTACAGGAAAGGTGTACCAATGCGCACAGAGAATCCTGCAGACCAACCTCCTCCACTAATAGAGATACAAAGATCCTTTAAAAAATTGACAAATAAAATTCAGCAAAATTTAAAACTTTTTTTTGTATTTTAGGGAAAGGTCTATAGGGTATTCAGGGTATCACGACTAGATTGGACTCATAATGATCCACTTATTTACAGCCTCCCAAGAGCTGGGATTACAGATGTGTACAACAATGCTCACTCTCAATTGCCACCTCAGCGTACCCCTGGGCAGAGCCAGCACAGCAGGCCTGGGGATCAAATCCCCAGCCACTCAGCCTGCTTGCAGGTGCTTTAACCCACTGAGCTATTTGACTGGCCCTTTAAAAAATAATTAAACCCAGTCCTAGCCCAGGTCCGGTGAGTGTGCGGAGAGCTTCCTGCTACCCTGAGCCTGCGGGAACAGTCCCAGCCCAGGCGCAGTGTGGGCCGGACCATCTCCCGCCCCCTCGGGCCTCCCCCCACCACTCCACCTTAACTGCCACAACCCTCCCGCTAAGTAGGAATTTCTGCCGAGTTCCAGGAACACCCAGACCCAATCCTAGCCCAGGTCCACAGGGGGAAGGAGCTGAGCACAGCAGCCAGACATAAGCCAGACGCAGCTGGATAACTCCAAACTCTGTAGAGCTACACCTGAACTTCAGTACGTGTGAAGCATATAACTACAGCAAAGATCTACAACAAAGGTCAGAAGACAGTGCTACACAAAAGAACAAGAAGGGAGTGTGCGGAGAGTTTCCTGCTACCCTGCGCCGGCGGGACCAGTCCCAGCCCAGGTGCAGAGTGGGCCGGACCCTCTCAAAGCCCCTCGGGCCGCCCCCCACCACTCCGCAGTGCCTCCCCCACCCCGCCCACCGAGTACGATTTTCTGCCGAGTTCCGGGAGCCCCTAGACCCAGTCCTAGCCCAGGTCCGGTGAGTGTGCGGAGAGTTTCCTGCTACCCTGTGCCAGCGGGACCAGTCCCAGCCCAGGCACAGTGTGGGCTGGACCCTCTTCCACCCTCTCCGGCGGCCCCCCACCCCTCCGTTGTACCTCCCCCATCCCTCCCGCTCAGTAGGAATTTCTGCCGACTTCCGGGAA
>NW_004524923.1:970300-970954 GCF_000260255.1 Octodon degus
ACAGCCTCTCCAACATTTGTTGTTGGGTGATTTCTTTATGATAGCCATTCTTTCTGGGGTGAGATGATATCTCAATGTTGTCTTAATTTGCATTTTCTGGATGGCTAGTGATGTGAAGCATTTTTTCATATACTTATTCGCTTCTTTGATTTCATCCTCTGAGAAGTGTGTGCTCATCTTGGATGCCCATTTCAGGACTGGGTGTTTAAATTTTGGGGCCCTAGTATTTTTTAGTTCTTTTTAAATTCTGGAGAGAGAACACTTTCTGAGTACTTATTTGTCATAATTTTTTTCCATATTTCTGAGTTGTCTTTTCACTTTGTTGGTAATTTCTTTTGACGTGAAAAAACTACTCAGTAAGAGCAGGTCCCATTTGTTAATTCTTTCAACTGTTTCCCATGCGATTTGATTTTTATTCATGAACTCTTTGCCTACCCCTATGTCTTCAAGAGTTCCTACTACATTCTCTTCCAGGAGATTTAGTGTTTCTGCTTTAATATTTAGATCTTTAATCCATTTTGACTTTAGTTTAGTGCATGGTGATTGACCTGGGTCAAGTTTTAGTTTTTGGCATGTAGAGAGTCAGTTTTTCCAGCACTATTTGTTAAAGAGGCTATCTTTCATCCAGTGAGTATGTTTGGCCCCTTTGTCAAA
>NW_004524923.1:971054-974188 GCF_000260255.1 Octodon degus
TCCTGCTTTACCTTGGTCTTAACCATCCAGTAGAAAAGTATGAAGATGAAATATAGGAAGTAAATCCATGTTGTTATGTTGTGCTGTGGGGGACTCAGGTCAATAATTTCTGACATTGCCAGTTAAACAGAAGACCCATTGCTATTATGGGCTACTGGACTCTTTTAGAATATTTTGCTGAGTTTACACACCTATAATATTCAATAACGGAACTTTAAAAAATGGGATATAACTATGAATGTCCATTTTGTGTTTGTGTATTGAAAGTGGTTTGGATAGATATATAGTTGCATTCTCTTAATGAATAGAATGATTTTTTTCTAATGGTGTTTGTAAGTAGGATCACAAGCCTGCATCTTGTACAGCAATTAACCACTAAGAAGAATATATGCAGTGTATTATTTGTTGAAACTGTACTCTCGATTTGATTTGAAGCTGTCTCATTGCTATATGTTTATCAATAAAACTTTAAAAAGAAAATTTGGTATTTATACACAATAGAGTACCATAGCACCATAAAGGAAAACATACTTCAGTCATTTGTAGAAAAGTGGACGCACTTTGAGACCATAATGTTAAGTAAAATGAATCCGACACACAGGCTTATATGTCACATGGTTTCTCTTCCATTAGAAACCCAAAGTACAGTATAAATAAGATGGAGAGGAAAATCAAAGATAGGTATTATTAAACAGGTGCATATAACTTTTGTAAATGGAAGGGGATGCAAAAGATAAAGGGAAGTGAGAGGAAGAGGAAGGGAAAGGGACAGCCAAAGAATTAAGATGTGTTCTGTACAGGTACCAGATTCCCTGGATGAATATAGTCATGTACTGCAAACATGTTCTAGTAAAAATAAAAAGTCTTTGAAAGAGAATAAAAGTAAAACGTATCTGCATATTTCTATTATTAAGTAAAACACACTGATCCCATCAGTCTTCCTGTGAAGGAGTAATATATATGAAATTTTTTGAGACACTGTCTCACTATGTACCCAGGCTAGCTTTGGACTTACTATATAGATTAGGTGGACCTCCATCTCATGGCAGTCCTCCTGCCTCCCCCTCCAAAGTGCTGGAATGCAGGCTAGCACTAGCAGTCCTGGCTCTAAAGTTGTTTTTAAAACTAAATTTCATCATCTGTCTGTTTTATCATTTTCTCTGGTAGCTCAAAAACATATAGTGGAGAAATCTTCTTTATCCAGTCATCTACTTCATGCACAAAAAAATTCTCAGAAATGTCCAGTATTCAAGAGGATTATTTGTCTTAGTCTGCTTAACAAAATACCATACACTAGGAGACAAATAAGTAGCAAAACTTCATTTCTCATAGTTCTGGAGGCTGAGACCCCCAAGATTAAAGCCTGAGCAGACTGAGCCTCTAGTAAGGACCTGCATTCTGAGGCCAGTCTTCTCATACCATGTATCCTCATGGTAGAAAAGACAACTAAGCCTCCCTTATAAGGTCAGTAATGCCATTCCAGAGAGCTCTGCCTGACGGTCTAACCACCTCTGAAAGTTCCATCATAATATTATCACCTTAAGGATTAGGATTTCAACATATAAATTCATGAGTTGAGACATAACATTCAAATCACAAGATTATATTTTACCAGTCTGGGCATGGTGGTGCACATCTATAATCCCAGCATTTGGGAGGCTGCAAACAGAGGATCACTACGAGTCCGAACTGCATAGTAAGACCCTGTACCAAATACACAAATGAAAAAAAGAAAAAAAAAAATATATATATATAACCTTTCTGTGTTATAAAAGAGATTATAACAATGTATTTAAGGAATATTGAAGCAAATATCTAAACCGCATTTCAAAATGTAAATCAAACATTTAAAATGTATTAAATTAATATTCAAAAGTAAAATCCTCATACCTTATTTACTAGAATTATAGTGTTAAGGTCCTTATAATAGTGTCTATCATCCCAATACAAATAAGCAGTGGCTGATAACTGTAGAACTTCAGCTTATAATTAAAAAATACAAAGAAGCATTTAACTGATGGTTAAACTATGATGCAATGGTTGACTAGCACTTACACAAGGGATATCTTCTCAAACACATCATCTTTACAAAACACCATTTTCTTAAGCAAGCACATAGACCTGAGATATCTCTCATGATTGTACTACCTACATCAAATGCTAATTATCTTGTAACAATGGCTATACTCTTAGCCTATTTAAATTTAACATAATTGTACTGATATAATCATTTGCTTAACCTTTTTTAACATTAAAGTATCTTATCACCTCAATTTAAAAGTATAAAAATGAAGGCATGACAATTTTATATTCACTTGTGATAGTTTTATCCTTTACATATAAATTTTTAAAGGGTGGATCTATATTTTATGTTTCTCTTTTATTCCCCATGTATTATAGTGTGAGATACATAATGTAGCTATTCAATTATATTTTGATTGGTATACTGTAATAGTATGAAGGGGTAGATTTTCAAAAATTATTTTATATTTAAGCATGTAGTAATTTTATCAAATTTATTAACATAATCACATTTTGCTTGTCTAAATATTAACATTTTTTGGTACTGAAGATTAAAACAGGGCCTTGATACTGAGCTACATTTAGAGACCTTTTTTAAATTTTAGTATGAAGGGCTGGCCAGATAGTTCAGTGGATTAAAGTGCCTGCAAGCAGCCTCAGGGGCCACGGGTTCCATCTCCGGGCCTGCCCAGGCCAGCCCTATCCCCAGTCTGCTCTGAGATGGGGATTGAAAATGGGTGTGGTGGCATGCACCTGGAATCCCAGCTCTTGGGAGGTTGTAAACAGGCAGATCACTATGAGTCCAATCTAGTAGTGAGACACTGAACACCCTGCAGACCCTTCCTTAAAATATAAAAATTAAAAAATAAATAAATTTTAGTTTGAGACAGGGTCATGCTAAATGGCTCAGGGGAATATGAATTTGCCTCAGCCTCCTGAGTCCTGAGATTACAGGCTTTTACAGCCACACCCAGCTTAAATACTAACTTCCATATCCAAGCATCCGTCTGGGTGGTTGGTAGGCTACTTTGAATTTTTTGTTATAAAATAATAAAAGCTAAAATTTAAGTTTCCAAACATTGATAAAAGTGCTTTATATATATTGAGTCATG
>NW_004524923.1:984633-986313 GCF_000260255.1 Octodon degus
GAGGGTAGCTAGTGGCTTATCGATTTTATTTAATCTTTTGAAGAACCAGCATTTTGCTTTTTTAATTCTTTGAATTGTTTCCTTCTTCTCAATTTAATTAATTTCTGTTCTAATCTTTATGATTTCTTCCTGTCTTTGGGCTCTGGATTTAGTTTGCTCTTCCTTTTGTAGCTATTGAAGGTGCAGCACTAGGGTATTTATTTGTTCCTTTTCTGTTTTCCTAATGCGTGAGTTCACAGCTATGAATTTCCCTCTGAGAACTGCTTTCATCGTATCCCATAATTTCTGATAAATTGTACTTGAATTTTCATTGAATTTTATATATTGTTGAATTTCTTGTTTAATTTCATCTATGATACATTGGTTGCTGAATAGAGTGTCATTTAATTTCCATGTATTTAGGGTTTTTTCTGGTTTCTTTTGTCATTTATTTCCTGTTTCATTGCACTCTGGTCAGATAATGTGCATGGGTTAATTTGAAGTGTGACCTATAGACTAGTATGTGTTCGATTTTAGAAAATGACCCATGTGCAGCTGAGAAAAATGTGTATTCAGCTGTGTTTGGGTGCAACACTCTGTATATGTTCACCATGTACATTTGTTTCAAAGTTTGGTTCAGTTCTGTTATTTCTTTGCTAAGTTTTTGTCTGGTTGACCTATCTTTTTGAGATAAGGGGGTGTTATGGTCTCCTGTTAAAATTGTGGTGTTGGATAATTAGATTTTTCATGTCCATTAAGATTTGATTTATATAGTTGGATGCTACCGTGTTTGGTGCGTACATATTTATGACTGCTACCTCTTCCTCTTCAATTTTTCCCCTAACCTGTATATAGTGGCCTTCTTTATTTCACTTGATCATTGTTGGTTTGAAGTGGAGACTGTCTGAGAATAGGATTGCTACCCCTGCTATTTTTGAGGTGCTAGGGCATGTAATATTGTGTTCCAACTTTTGATTTTCAGCCTATGAATATCTTTATGAGTTAAATGTGTTTCTTGTATACAGTATATTGTTGGATTTCGTTTCCTAATGCACTGTGCCAATCTATTTCTCTTAATTGGTGAATTGAATTCATTTACATTTATGGTTAGAATTAAGATGTACTAAATTACAATTGACATGTTATTTACCTGTTGTCGTTTACTCCTTTTTCTCCTGTGTTTAATTGCTTCTCCTATTTAGTTGATTGCTTCTGATCTCATTCGTGGAGCTCTAATCATTTTGGGCCCTCTCTAGAATATCTCTCAGTGGCCTGTGTAGTGTTGGCTTTGTCATCATGAAATTCTTCAGCTGTTCTTTGTCATGAAAGTATTTCACTGCTCCATCCAACTTGAAAGAGAGTTTTACAGGGTATAGTAGTCTGGGCTGGAATTTGTTTTCATAGAGCACTTGAAGTATTCTGCTCCATGCTCTTCTTTCCTGCATGGTTTGTGAAGAGATGTTGGCCATAATTCTGATGGGTTTTCCCTTGAATGTGATCTGCCTCTTTTCTCTAGCGGGTTTCAGTGTATTATTCTTGTGCTGAATTTCTGGGATCTTGACTATTATATGTCTCAGTTTGTTTTTAATTGGGTTGAGATTACTTGGTGTTCTGTATGCTTTGGTTACCTGAATGTCAGATTGTTTCCTCATATTTGGGAAGATTTCTGCTATTACTTCTGCCCATATTTTTTAATGTCAT
>NW_004524923.1:986413-990708 GCF_000260255.1 Octodon degus
CATCTTGTACAGCAATTAACCACTAAGAAGAATATATGCAGTGTATTATTTGTTGAAACTGTCCTTCCGATATGATTTGAAACTGTCTCATTGCTATCTGTCAATAAAACTTTGAAAAAAAAAAAAGAATATTACAAGTGCTTTCAAAAGTGTGGGAAAGGTTTATAACAGTGTAGGAAGTGTTTATAAATCCTTAAATATAGATAAATACTAAAATAAATATAGCATCGCTACTTCACTGATTTTCTCTTTTAAATTTTATTTTATTTTATTTTGATGAGTAAAAACAAAGGCAAAACAAATAGCAGAAACAAGATAACATACAACAGTACATATGTTAGAGTTTCTAAACAGCAATTGCTAATTAACAATGATTGTTACATTATCTATTTTTATCATCAAATCTGTTGCTCGGATTAACAGACATAGTTATGCAAATTGGATAAATAATTGAATATTACCACTGATTTCCTGTCTTTTAAAAAATTATTTTAAAGGGGGGCCTGGGAGATGGCTCAGTAGAATAAGCACTTCCCTGGCAAGTGCAAGTGTCTGAGTTCAATCCCCGGTTCCGAAAAAAAAAATTATTTTAAAGGGAGTATAAAAATAACTGACAAGTCATTAGAAACAATACACATTTAGAAGACCAAGATGAGAAGTATTCAAGCATGGTTTCTGTGTTACACATTGCTGTTTTCAATGTAGTTGATTACATCACAGATACCAGCATACAGAGTTATCAAGGTGAAAATTCTACACATTAACTGCTATTTTCAAAAAACTGATGGAGGGGCTGGGGAGAGGGCTCAGTGGAATAAGCGCTTTCCTGGCAAGAGCAAGGGCCTGAGTTCAATTCCCGGTTCTACCAAAAAAAGAAAAAAACTGATGGAAGCTATTAATACAGTCATCTCAGCCATCCAATGTATATATACTTACATGATTTTCCCCCTTCTTTCCTCTTTTCTTCTTTCTCTCATCTTCATTGCTTAATCATTAAGTTCAGTTTCTTTTCTTTTTACTATATCTATTATACCTTCAGGTTTTACTTACTCTTTCAGGTTCTTATACCAGGGAGACAATATGATATTTTCACATGTGGGTCTGATTGATCCTCACTTTTTGTGGGGGTGTCTGGAATGCGACCTCTGCAATAAATGAGAGACACAAATAGGATCTAGATATGGGAGAGGGATAAAAAAGAATTAAAAAGTGTTATGTAGGTGCACCAATCCCTACAATGAATGTGATCATTATATACTAATAAAAGTAAATAAATCAAATAAAATCAATGGCCAGAAGCTAAAGAGATATCCAATATAATAAACAGTGATAAAAAAGCTGAAACAAAGCCCAGATGTCCACTCATATTTACACTGGCACCAAAAGTGCTGGAAAGTACATTGTGGCAATAAAAATACATAGAAGGCATGCAAACCAGAAAAGAAGCAATAAAAGGCCCTATTTGAGGATAGTAAAATCATCTGAAAATCTCAAGACTTTGAAAATCCTAAGAAACTAACAAAAATCATAGATCTAATAAAGGAGTTTTACAAAGTAAGAGAATACAGTCACTATATATTAATTACATATCTATATAATATAAAAGAGAGCTGGCCAAATAGCTCAGTGGATTAAAGCACCTACAAGCAGGCACAGGGGCCAGGATTCGATCCCCGGGCTTGCTGTGCCAGACCCATCCCCGGGGTGCACTGCGATAGCAATTGAGACAGGGCATGGTCGTGCGCACCTGTAAACTCAGCTCTTGGGAGGCTGTAAACAGGTGGATCACTAAGAGTCTGATCTAGTAGTGAGACCCTGAACACCCTGTAAAATAGAAACCAAAAAAAAGGAAAAGAAGTGTAGATGGGCGTTTTCTTTTTTAAAAGGAAATACAAAATAGTAATAAGAATTAGAAATATACAGAATTTCACCAAATAAAATAATGTGAATTCAACAGTATGTGTTGTATTACAAGTGTCTTCAACTTAGTTGTTCAGATTACCTAATATATGCATACAACATTGAAAAATGAAAGACAAAAAGAAAAAAAGTTATAAGAAATTGAGAATAAAGAAACAGGGGAAAAAATGAAAAAAGAAGAAAAAAAATAATCATTAGCTTCTCCTCTCCACAAACCTGCAGAAATCCACAGTACAATTATCCAGGCCACCCTGCTTACATGCATAGATATATCTTCCCACCCCCCCCCCCCGCTCCCTCTCCTGCCCTCCTCCTCATCTCAGTACTTCCTTCTTTTTGGGCAGATTCATTGCCTTTTCACAGTAACAATGGCTTTTTCTTAATCTCATAAAAGTCATTTTTGACAAACCTATTGCCAACATCTATTAAATTGGGGAAAACTGAAAGCTTTAAAATCAGGAATAAGACAACGATGTCCACTACCACCACTCTTATTCAATACAGTACTTGAAACATTAGCAAGATAAAAAATAGGAAGGATATACTTAGGAAAAGAAGAGTGAAATTATAATTATTTGCAGATGATGCAATGCTTTGTGTAGAAGAACCAAAAATACTCTACCAAAAGACTCCTTATATTAATAACCAAATTAGTAACATAACAAGATACAAAATCTACACATGAAAATCACTAGCATTTCTGTATACCAATAACTCCTTTCACCAAGGAAGAAATTAGGAAAACAAAACTATTCCCAATAGCATCAAAGAAAAATTAAATACTTAGGAAGTAACCTAACCAAAGTAATGAAAAAACTCTACAAAAAGTTACAATACTCTGAAAAAGGAGATCAAAGAGGACATCAGAAAACAGAAAGATAGGGGGTCGGGAAGATAGCTCAGTAGAATAAGTGCTTGCCTGGCAAACACAGGGTCCTCAGTTCAATCCCCAATACTACAAAAAAGAAAGAAAGAAAGAAAAAAAGCAGAAAGATACCTTGTTCTTGAATAGGCAGACTAAATAGTCATAATGGTCATAGTTAGAAAACTGATATATAATTTTTTTTTATTTAATACAGGGTCTAAAGGATCTAGACGGTCTCACTACATAGATTGGATTGTAGTGATCCTCCTGTTTTCAGCCTTCCAAGCGCTGGTGCACCTCCATGCTCAGCCTCAATCACCATCTCAGTGCACCCTGGGGGTGGATCCGGCATGGCACACCAGGGATTGAACTCCAGCTGCTGCACTCTGCCTAAGCAGACGCTTTAGTTTGCTGAACTATCTGGCTGACCGTGATATATAAATTTAAGGTAATCCAATAAGTAAAATAACAACAACCTTTCTCAAAGAACTAGATAAAACAATCCTAAAATTCACATGGAACCAGAAGAGACCAAGAATAGCAAAAGCAATCTTGGCCAATAAGAGCAAAACAGGAGGCATCAAAATCCAACATTTCAACTTACATTACAGAGCTGCAGTGATAAAGACAGCATGGTCCTGGAACAAAAAGGGATATGGGGTTAAAGGAAAAAATAGAAGCGCAGAAGCAATCCCAGGTACATTGAGCCATGTGATTAAACAAGCTAAAAATCTACAATGGAGGAAATATATCCTCTTTAACAAGTGGGCCTGGGAAAACTGGCTATACAACATGCAGAGGCCTGAATCTAGACCCATATTCATCCTTCCTGTACTAAAATCAAATAGATCACAGATCTAAATGTTAAAACAGAAACAATCAGATATATATAATAGGTAAAACTTTTTTTTCCAAGGCAGTGTCTCACAATGTAGTTCATGATGGCATTAAACTCACCATGGCACCCAGACTGGCTGGGTGTTCAAGACCAGTTGGCTCGAACTCAAGGGCATCCTCCTGCCTCAGCCTCCTGAGTGTTGGGACTACAGGCATGCACCAGCACACTTCTTCAAGTCACACACATAGGCAAAGAATTTCTGAACATAACCCCAATCACTCAAGAAATAATATCAACAATCAACAAATGGGATAATTTTAAAGTAAAAAAGCTTCTACGTACTGAAAGAAAAAAACTAACAGAGTGAAGAAATTACCTACAGAATTTGGAAAAAGTTTTGCCAGTTGTTAGACAGAAGACTAACATATAAAATATATAAACAACTCAAAACTTTCACCATCTAAAATAAAAGACCAAATCAAAACATAAGTAATGGAAATGAATGCACACTTCTCAAAAAGAAAAAATACAAATGGCAAAAAATATATGAAGCAGTGCTCTACATTGCTGGTCATTCAACAAATGCAAATTAAAACAATACTGAGCTTCTATCTTACTCAGGAAAGAATGATTATCATCATAGTTGCATTCTCTTAATGAATAGAATGATTT
>NW_004524923.1:999334-1005672 GCF_000260255.1 Octodon degus
TATATGTATATATATATATACATATGTATGTGTATGTATATACATATATGTGTGTGTAGCATTAAAAGAGTTTACATGTATACAAGCTTTTACTTAATAGGCACATTTTTTAAATATAAGATTTAAATATGTTTTCAAAATAAAACAATTACAGTTCTTTTCACAGAAACAAATGCATTAGTACTATTCATTAAGCTTCCCAGTAACTACCCTTATAAAGCATTATTAATTCCCTTTTTCAGCTGAGCTAATTAAGTAGTAGTTATTTCTCATATACCCTAGATTCATATTTAAAATGAGAGTGAATAAATAAGGAGTAGTGAAGTTTGACTTTTAGTTCTCTATTTTAATTACGAAGCTATATTATCTTTGGGATACTCTTACAGCCACAAATGATATAATAATATGAGTTTATAGCTTCCAAATTTAAAACTAAAGGGGCAAAGCAAAGATCACTCACCAAAAAAGTAGTATTTCAAAGAAGTATTTTAATAAATCTTGGTGAAGGGAACTAAATTGAAGACAATGCGACTCCCCACAATGAATGTAATCATTATGTACTGCAAACATGTACCGATAAAATAAATAAAATACTTTATGAGAACTCAGGCATAAGAGAACCTCTGCTGTGGCATCCTATAACTAAGTGGTGTCCCAGATTTTCTGATCGAGGAGATTATGGGGCCACAGAGGAAAGTGATCGATGATATAGAATGTGCCTAGGGAGAGTCACATGGAGAGAAAACATTCTCTCAGGCTTTCACAGAGAGCAAATTGGTCAAGCAATGGCCATGACTCATCCACATGGCTGACACTGACAAGATCTGCAAGATACTATACATGGTTCCAGGGTAAATCCTGAGGAGATTTGACTGACCTTGTCAGATACAAAAGTTATGTTTTTAGTTATATAAGTCTTGCTTTAACTTGGTCTTAACCATTCAGCAGAAAAGCATAACCAAGAGGTATAAAAAGTAAAGCCATATTAATATGCTGAGCTATAAAAGACTCAAGTCAACAACTTTAGACAATTAACAGTTCTGCTGATAATTCACTACTCTTATGGACTATTGGTTATTTTGCTGAATTCAAGTACCTACAATATTTGGATTGGCATCAAGTATGAAAACGTCCTTTAAAGACTTCTCCAAATACAGATTCTCTATTTGCAATGAAATACCCATCTCTGACAAAACAAAACAAAAAAGGGGGATATGTTGGGAGCCACGGAAGCTAGGAAATAGATCAAATGTGTGTAGGCAGGACTAGGCCTCAGTGCTTAAAGCAAACAAGCTTTTAGGTCCTGAGATAAACATCTTGTCTGGTTATGGTCAGCTTTTAGTCGCTAGGCAACCTCTTGTCACAAGTTACTAACTTTGCAAAAGTACAAATAAAGGACCATTTTGTTGTAGGAAAAGAGAAGAAAATGAGGGAGAACAAGAATTTAAGATTTCTTGAAAGCATGTGGTAATATTCAATCATATCTCCCTTCTTGCACAACTATATCTGATATTCTGATCTACAGATTTGACAATAAAAAGATAATATATCAATCACTGTTAATCAGGTATTTTTGTCTTGAAACTCTATAATGTATGTATTGTTATATGTAACTGTGTTTCTTTCTGTCCTTTTGTTTTTCTTGCTCTTGCTTTTATTCAACTTAAAAAAATTTAAAAAATAAAATATTTTAAAATATAAAAAAATTTTGAAAGGATCAGAAGAAAACAGAGGTTTCAGCTTGTAAACAAAGATATAATATTGTAAGCCTCATAGAAACCTAATTTAGTACAAAGATATTAATAATATAAGCCTCACAGAAACCTACTTTAGTACATTAAACCTTCTATTTTTAGTCATTAAAGTGACATATTAAGGGCTAGAACTTGTGTGATAGTAGTACAAGGAGTTCTTCAGACACTCCTTCCAGTGAAACAATCATTCCTTAAAACAATCACTTAGGCCAGGCGTGGTGGAGCATGCAATCCTACCACTTGAAAAGCTGCAACAGGATGATCATTGTGAGTTCACGACCAGCCTGGGCTACAAAGTGAGCTCAAGGCCAGTCTAAGCTGCATAGCAAAACCCTATCTCAGAAAGACAAAAAATAAATAAATAACTTAAAATCTCCAAAAATTTCCCTTTGAGCATTAAAAAAATCATGTATTCATGAAAATCAACTAAATTTCATAGGAACAGCAAGCATCCTATGATCTGCAACCAATCATCCTGGATCCACGTGATGGAAGCAGTACTAGATGGATGTGACCGAAAAGAGGGAAATTCTTTTTCCCTTCATCCCTAGAACCTTAGGCTCTGGTTTTACCTTTGAAGCCTAAGCTTTCAGCCCCATTCTCAAGTCTGTATGTGGAAGTGTAATCCAGGGCTAATACATTTTGGAGGACTTAGATTTCTTTTCCCACGAAGAGTAATGACTTAACTATGAATATGAAAGGTCAAGACTACTGATAAAAAGAAAGACTACTGATACCCTGGGGCCAGGTAGATAGCTCAGGGTCTAAGCGGCTGCCTGGCAGCACAAGGACCCAAGTTTGATCCTCGGTACCACATGCTATGCATTCCCTAGAACCCTGGGTGCACCCTGTTGGCCATGGAAACCTGTTGTGGTGATGCATGCCTGTAATCCCAGTACTGGAGAGTCTAAGACAGGAGGATCACTATAAGTCAGAGTTGGGTAGTGGGACCCAGTACCAAATAAACAATTTTTTTAAAAAGACTACTGAGGCCCTGATCACTTTTACCCCACTGACTAATGAAGCAAAACTTCTATGCTAGGAAGACACCATGAGAAAAGCCAGGGCTAGCATATTCCAAGCATCTATGTATGGACATTTATTTATATCTTTGCAAAGTTAGTAACATATGACACAAGGTTGCCTGGTGCTGAATAGCTGACATGAACCAGTCAGAATGCTTACCTCACGACTGAGGTATCTTGACTGCTTTAGACACTGAGGCTTAGTCCCACTTTCACACTTTTGACCAATTCTCCAGCCTCCATGGCTCCCAAAGTGGGCCTGGATCCTGCAGTAATACCCTCCATGCATTCAGCTAAAGATCTAGAACCCATAACAATGCCAACTGAAGTCCTAGAGCCCATGACAGTCTCTGATGCAGGCCTGTTTCATGGATCTGCACTAGAAAGGCCCAAAGGTCAGTAGTGGAAACTAGAAAGTCTGTGCCGCCAGGTTGAAGGTTCTGTGCTAGCAGGCTGAGGGATCTTCACTGGAGCCAGGAAGTGATGTTCAAAGTAAGAACCAGAGCTCTCCCAAAAATACTACAGCTATCCTCAGCAAACTGAGATCACAAGCTCCTTCAATGATAATAACAGCCAAGTTCCCATCAGGAAAGCCAGCACGACAAGTAACTCCAGGAGACTGAGAAGTACACCATCTTATCCTCTACAGCCAGGAAAGGATGCTCAAAGTGAGGACCAGAGTTCTCCTAAAGTGAATGTTAGTCATTCTCCACAACAGTAGGGTCACAGAGTGATGCTAGGATCAATGGACTAGGATGAAAAGTGTGAGTGCTACCCACCCTAGGTATACTGAATAAAGCATAAGAGATAGAATGAGCCACAGTCATCCCTTGCTTCCTTTGCTGCCTTTTGCCTGTCATGAACTGTTTCTCCTCTACAATGCCTATCTACCACATCATCCTGACTTTGAGCTAGCAGATTATGAATGGACACCTCTGCAAATGTGAGCTAAATAAACATTTCCTCTTTAACTTTGTGTGTTAGGTACATTGTATCAGCAATAATAAAAGTAACTAAGACAAGTTCTAAGTGTTGAAATCCTGCAGAGACTGCATAAGGAACAATGACAGGAGCTATCCAGGGTCAGGGAGCCATGCTCAGGCCAGTAGAAGACACAAACACATAGAGTGTTGTACACTGAATAATGACTCAGGTCCCAACACCATGGTGAAAGGACCAGATTATCTTGAACTTTTGAATAGTTGAAAATACCAGAAATAGCTCCCTGCCCTAATGCTACTGCAGGCTTGCTGGGATTATCTACCATGGGCTCTGACTGCCTCCTTTGGCTAAACATATAAAAAGGGCTGGGGGTGTAGATTAGTGGTAGAGCTAAAACTGCCCTGGGTTCAACTCATCTGCCAGTACCACTAAAAGAAAAAAAGGGAGAAGGAAGAGGAGTCATTGTTTGAGATATAGTTTAGTGCTAAGGTCCTGGGTTCAAACCCCAGTACTGGGGGGCAGAAGAAGAGGAAGGGGAAGAGGAAGAAGAAAGATTCAAACAATGGCGATAGGTGAAAGACCAATAAAAGCACATTCAGAATGACTAGCACAGGGAATGCTAACAGCAAGAAAAGAATCATGGATTGAATCCGACACTACTACAAAAGTGTAAATCCCAGAAGATAACCACAAGCTTGAAATGACAGAGAAATTGCTTTTTTTCTTTGCTTTTGTTTTGTTGTTCATTTTTTTGGTTTGGTTTATTATTTGTTCTTTGTCTTGTTTTGTTTTTGTTCTTTTGTAAGTGTGAATGTTGTTTTTAGATTTTTTGTTTTGTTCTTCATTTAGTTTTCTCCTTCTTTCTTTGCCTCCTGTCTTCTTCATCAGTTTCCCAAGGCTTGGGTAATTGTACTTTGTACTTCAGCCTTGCTTCTAACCTCTTTCTATGCCTTTATTTTTCTATTTTTTCCCTTATCCTTTTAAATTTTCTTTTCTTAAGGTAAAATTGTGATATTAATTGAATATTTAATACATACAACTTTCTAATCTGTCTTATATCATGCTATAGAATTATAAATCTTGTACATTTGCTTAAAGTTGGAAAATTAACGATTCTCACATTTCGTCTTTTTCTAGGGTTGGGGAGCTAGTTCAGTAGAATAAAGACTTGCCTGGAAAGCAAAAGGTCCTGAGTTCAGTTCCCAGGTACAAAAAAAATCCTCAATAGCATTTCTGTACACAAATAACAAAGTCATGAAAGCAGATGGGAAACTAGATGAAAAATAAGGGAAACAACACTTTTAACAATAGCATCAAGAAAAATGAAGTACTTAGAAATTAATCTAACAAAGGAAGGACATACATTGAGAACTGCAGTAGTTGAAATAAAGAGATAGAAGAGAATATCCCAAATTGAAAAACATCCCCTGTTCTTAGATAGGAAAAATAAATATAATGAAAATGGTCATACTTCCAAAACTTTTTTATAGATATCATGTGATCCAGATCAAACCACAAATAACCTTCTTTGCAGAAAGAGAGAAAATAATCCTACAATTCATTTAGAACTAGAAGAGATATAGACTAGCAAAAGCACTTCTGGACAACAAATGCAAAGCAGGGGGCATCATAATCCCTGATTTAAAGTTATACTAGAAAGCTACCATGACTTTTGAAAAACATGGTATTGACCAAAAGAAAAAGGAAAAAACAGATTTAAAGAGCAGTGGAACAAAACCCCAAAAAGCAGAAACAATTTCAACCACACTGAGCTACTTTATTTTTCACAAAGCAGCCAAACATCTTCACTGGAAAAAGAAAGCCTCACAATAAATGATTGTGGGAAAACTGGCTTTCCATATGCTGAAGATTAAACCTCAATCCATATCTCTCACCATGCATTAAACTAAAATCAAAATGGATCAAAGAACTAAACAGTAAAACAGAAATTCTGAATCTGTTCAGGGAAAGGAACAAGGAAGGGAGGAAGGAAGATAAGAAAAATAAAATTCTTGAAGAACTAGGTTTAGGTAAAGATTTTATCAACAAGCTCTAACCACACAGCAAATACTACCAATCACATTAAAGGTAAAAGCTTCGTTTTTCCATAATTTTATTGAGAAACAAATAGCAATGAGACAGTTTCAAACTAAATTAGTAGGACAGTTTCAATAATTAACACATTGCACACATTCTTCCTAGTGGTTAATTGCTGGACAAGATGCGGACATGATATCCTATTTACAAACACTATTAGAACAAATCCCTCTATTCATTAAGAGAATGTAACTATGTATCTATCCTAACCATTTTGAATACAAAGATACAAAATGAAAATTCATTTGTATCCCCTTTTTTGTTAAGTTCTATTACTTGAATATTGTAGGTGTGTTAACTCAGCAAAATATTCTAAAAGAATCCAGTAGTCCATAATAGTATTCGGTCTTCTGCTTGACTGGCAGTGTCAGAAATTGTTGACCTGAGTCCCCTACAGCTCAACATAACAGCATGGCTTTACTTCTTATACTTGGTTTTTATACTTTCCTGCTAGATGGTTAAGACCAAGGTAAAGCAGGACCTATGCAACAAGAGTTGTAGCTTTTGGGTCTGATAAGGT
>NW_004524923.1:1011202-1017329 GCF_000260255.1 Octodon degus
CTATTACTTCTGCCCATATTTTTTTAATGTCATTTGTATTGACTCCTTCTTTCTCATTGATGCCTATTAGTCTCACATTGTTCATCTTTGCGTCCTCTTGCAGTTGGTGGATTTTTTCCTGCATCCTAGTTGTTTTTAAGAGATCCTTCTTACCTTTTCACTAACTGCACCAGCATCTTTAAGATCTGAAACTCTACCTTCACTTTCACTTAAACTGTTTTGCAAATTTGTGATTGAGATTTTAAATTCCTGTATATCTCTTTGACTCTGCTTTATGCCATCTTTTTCTTTCCTGTATTGCTCATTCAAGGAATCCATCATTATTCTAAGCTCCTCTATTTTTTAATCAATGTCTTCTTTAGAAGCAGTTATTAATTCTTATACTGCAGTGTTTTTTTCAGATTGGGTTTCCTCTCTATGTTTCTGTAGTTGCTTCTTTACTTCAGATGCTATGAGTTCTGAGATTTCTTTTCTGATTTCAGAAAATTCTGGTCTGAATTTCTCTATAGCTTTTTGCTGTTGCATGTTTACTATTGACTCTATTAACTCATACATTTTAGATGAGCTAGTAGAAAAGAATTCCACTCTGAGTTCCCCTATGACTTTCTGCTGTTGCTTATTTACTCTCGACGCTATTAATTCATACATTTGAACTGAGCTAGTGTCCTCTGCACTTGTTCTGGGTGGGCCTTGGGTTTGCTCCATATGTTTCTGCATTTGATTTTTACTGCAGATGCTATTAATTCAGGGATTTCTTTTTTCATTTCCAATCTGAGTTCCTCTATACTTTTCTGCAGCTGTTTCTTTATTTCAGAAGCCATTGATTCATTGATTTCAACTTTGTGATTCCCAATTTGTTCTTTGTTAGTGTCCTCTTACTTGTTATGTGTAGGCTTGGGTTCTGAGATTGCATTTTGCTCCTTATCATTGGCATTTTGTGTCTCACTCTCTTCTGACGTTTGTTGTATACCTTTGTTGCAGTTATAACCTTAGCACCTACTGAAGTTTAGGTGCAGATCTACAAAGTTTGGATTCATCCAGTTGCGCCTGGCTTGGGTCTGGCTGCTCTGCTCAGCTTCTTCCTGCTGCTACCCTTGAGGGTGAACCTGTTGTGCCCCTCTGGCAAGATGTTTTGCTTCTGGAGTAGCTGGGTGGTTCTGTCCCATACTATCTCTGCAGGAATTGCAGCTGCAGGGTTTCACCCTAAGCCTGTATGCCACACCTGAGCTGAGTCTAGAGTGGACAAGTTGGCTTAGGGTCAGAGGCAGCTCTCTCAAACAGTCACTGGGCCTGGGCTAGGAGTGGACCTGAGGGTTTCCAGAACAGATAGAACCTCCTACTCGGTGGGCACGGTAGGGGGTGTACTATGGAGTGGTGTTGGGTTTTCCAAGGGGGTGAAAGATGGTCTTACCCTCACTGTGCCTAGGCTGGTACCAGTAGGTCCCACCGGCATAGGGTAGCCGGATGCTGTCCCACACACTCACCGGTCCTGGGCTAGGACTGGTTCTGGGGGTTCCCGGAATGAAGCAGAAATTTCTACTCAGTGGGCGGGGTCAGGAAGGTGCTGCGAAGTGATGGATGGAGTCCCAAGGCAGTGGAAGAGGGTCTCATCCATGCTGCACCTGGGCTGGGACTGGTAGGTCCCAGGGTAGCTGGAAGCTCTCTTACACACTCACCGGGCCTGGGCTAGGATTGAGGTTAAAGCTTTTAGCACCATGAAAAAAATGACAGAGTTAAGAGACAATTCACAGAACTGGAAAAAAGGAATCACTGGCTATACTCAGACAAAGGATCAATATCAAGAATATATAAAGAACGCAGAAAAATCAGACCCCCCAAATTTAAAGACCAATCCAAAATGGGTATCTAAGATGAATACACACTACTCAAATGAAAAAGTAAAAGCAACAAATAAATATATGAAAAAATGTTCAACATCACTGGTCATTTTAAACATGCAAAGTAAAACAACACTGAGATTCCATCTCACTCCAGAAACAACAATTATTATCAAGAAATCAACTGGAACCGGGTAATTGTTCAGTGGAATAAGCGCTTCCTTGGCATACACAAGGGCCTGAGTTCAGTCCCTGGTTCCCAAAAAATGAAAGAAAGAAAGAAAGAAAGAAAGAAAGAAAGAAAGAAAGAAAGAAAGAAAGAGAAAGAAAAGAAAAAAGAAATCAACAAATAATACATGCTGGTGAGACTAGATGGAAAAGAACACTTCTCCATTGCTGCTAAGAGTGTAAAAACACTATGGAAATCAATATGGAGATTCCTCAAAAAACCAAAACAAGAGGTTCCATTTGACACAATTGTTTCCCTTCTAGGCATCTTCACAAAAGTGTTAAAAGCATTATGCCACGATGATACATCGTACCCGTGTTTACAGCAAGACAATTTGGAATAGCTAAATCTCAGAGACAGCCCATCAAAAGATAGTTAGATAAAGAAATGTGGCATTCATATGCAATGATGTACTACTCTGCCATAAACAGAGACAAACTTGAAGCATTTGTAGGAAAATGGATGCACCTCGAGAACATAATCTTATGTGAAATAAATCAAACACACAAGTTTAAATGGTGCACTGTTTCTCTTCTGTGAGAAACCCAAAGGGTAAATAAATAACATAATATAGAACAGATATTGGAATGTGGGAAGAACATGTTCAAATGCAAAGGGGAACAAGGCAGGAGGAGGAAGAAAAAGAATAAAATGATAATGGAAGAAAAAAGTGGGAGCAAGTCTTTGAAAATGGGGAGAAAAAAGGGTTGAAAGGAAGGGAGGGGAATGGGAAGAAAAAGTATAATTGTGATATGTTATGCACAATCACAGATTTCCTATGATAAGTGTGATTAACTTATATGACAAATATTTACTAATAAAAAAGTTTAAAATTAATAAAAAATATAATAATAATGAAAATTCAAGGAAAATCTTGATAACAGATTTGAGCAGTCAAAAAAAGAAAAAACAAATTAAGTAAATCAATAGAGATTATGCATATCTTAAGAATGAGGGGAAATGAAAAAAAAATTAACACAGGTCAGAAAAATTGACGCAAACACTTCAAAGAAGTAGTCATCAAAAATTTTCCAACTTTAATAAAAAATAGTTATCTATATTCCCGTGTTCAATGACCTTAAACAAGATAAACATACAAAAAACCTACATAAGTTTAGAGGTAGCTCATAGTAGAATACCTGCTTAGCATATGTGCAACCACGGGTTTGAGACACTGGGTTAAATAAAATTCTTAAGACATAGACAAAAGGAATAATTCAAGAAGAAGTGTTAAAGGGCTGGGGAGGTAGCTCAACAGCTTAAGCACCTGCCAGGTAAGCATAAGGTCCACAGTCTGGTAGCAGGTACCAAAAAGAGGAGGAAGAGGAGGAAGAGGAGGAGGAGGAAAAGGAGGAGGAGGAGGAGGAGAGGAGGAAGAAAGAAAGAAAGAAAGAAAGAAAGAAAGAAAGAAAGAAAGAAAGAAAGAAAGAAAGAAAGAGAAAAAAGTAAAAGAAAGGGGGAAGAGGAAGAAGAAGAGTTAAAACTTGAAAAATATATATGCACTTAATGTCAATGTGTCAAATATAAAACAAAAACTACAGGACATAAAAGAACAGATAGACACCAAACACCAACACAATCATAGTGGGGACTTTAATACTCTGCTCCTACAAGTAAGTCAACCAAACCACACACAAAAAAGAAATCAACAAATAAATATGATAGTTAAACCAAACATTCAAACAAATGGACATAACATATTTACAGAGCATGTCATCCAATAAAAATTAAATATACATTTTTTCAGCACCATATGGAACCTTCTCCAACATAGACCATATCTTATGCTATAAAGCATGCTTAAATAAACAAATGATCTCTTCCATACTATATGATCATAGTGGAATGAAACTAAAGTCTGAAACAAAAGAAAATAAGCCATGAAAATATATGGAGACAAAATAATACATTCTTGAGCAATCAAAGGACTATAAAAGAAGTCAAGGGGAGGCTGGGGAGATGGCTCAGTAGAATAAGTAGAACAAGGGCCTAAGTTCAATCCCTGGTTCCACAAAAAAAAAAAAAAAAGTCAAGGAAGAAATTTACCCCATGGTTTTCTGTTTTGTTTTGTTTTGTTTTCTTGTACAGGATATTGAAATCAGGACCTTGTGCTTGCCAGGCAACTGCTTATTTTACTGAGCTATCTCCTCAGCCCTAAGGAAAAAATTTACTTTTTTATTTTTTTATTAATTTTAATGAGAAAGATATAGCAATGAGACAGTTTCAAAACAGGTTAGTAGGACAGTTACGATAGTTAAAACATTGCATATTGTTGTCTTCGTACTAGTTATTCAGAGTACAAGGTGCAGACGTGATATCCTGTCTACACACTATTAGTACAAATATTTCTTCTCGTCGAACTAAGAAAGTAGCTGTATATCTATCCTATTTTGTATATGCATACATATTTTTTCACTACAAAATGGTTTTTCAATATCAATTATTGCTGTACTATCTCTCAAGTAAATATTTATTTTATTTTTAAAAAGGTAATAAAAGTAAATAAGAAACAAGAAAAAAATGGTCTTTCATTTATATCCCCCTTTGTTTTGTTTTGTCAGAGATGGGTGCTCCATTGCTGTTAGAGAAGCTATATTTGTTCTTTTCTTTTCTTTGTATTTTAGGGAGGGGCTACAGGGTATTCAAGGTCTCACTACTAGATCGGACTCATAGTGATCTGCCTGTTTACAGGCTCCCAAGAGCTGGGATTACAGATGTGCGCCAAAAGACACAATCTCAATTGCCATCTTAGCCTGCCCCGGGGGCAGGGCCCATACAGCAGTCCCAGGGATTGAACCCCTGGCCCCTGAACCTGCTTTCAGACACTTTAACCCACTGAGCTATTTGGCTGGCCAAATTTGTATTTAGAGAAGTCTTTAAAGGACTTTTTCATGCTTGAACCCAGTTCAAATATTGTAGGTACTTTAATTCAGCAAAATAACTCAATATAGTCCAATAGTCCCTAATAATTGTGGGTTATCGGCAGAACTGACAATTGTCAGAAGTTGTAAACTTGAGCATTTTACAGTTCAGCATATTAACATGGCATTACTTTTCATACCTCGTAGTTATACTATTCTGCTGGATTCTTAAGACCAAATTAATGTAAGACCTATATAACAAGAAATATAACTTTTGTATCTGACAAGATCAGTCAAATCTCCTCAGGATTTACACTGTAACCAGGTACAGCACCTTGCAGATCTTTTCTCAGTGTCAGTTATCTGGATGAGTCACAGCCATTGCTTGACCAATTTGCTCTCTGTGAAAGCCTGAGAGAATGTTTTCTCTCTAGGTGACTCTCCTTAGGCACACTTTACATCATTAATCACTTTCCTCCATGGCCCCATAATCTCCTTCAACAGAAAATTTGGGACACCCCTGAGTTACAGGATGTTATAGTACAGTAACATCCTGAGTCTTCACTGACCTTGAAGGGCTAGGGCGAAAATATTGGCTATCCTTATAGCCCTTCTTTTACTCTAATTTTTGGTCCACAAACTTTAGTTGTTAAACATCCAGAAGAGAAGCTTAATGATATTATTACCCTGTAACAGAGACAGTTAAGCTTAACATCACTATCTGTCTGAATATCAAACGCCTTAGACATAACATGGAACTGGTGTTTCCAACAACCATGGATATTCTAAACTTTAAATCCCCATAGAATGTGAAAAAAAAACCAGTTACACATTTTTACACAGAATTTAAATATCAAGCCATATATAACATAGCAGGAAAATCCTATGACATTTCTTTTCTTGTTTCTTGTTTTCTTTAATTACCTTTTTTAACAAACATTTACTTTAAAAAGAGTATAGCAATAATTGATATGATATTAGAAGCAGTACACATTTAGAAGACCAACATGATAGATATTTCAAGTATGGTTTTAGTGTTACACATTGCTATCCTCAGTGTAGTTGCCTAGTTCACAAATACCAGCATATAGAGTTGGTCAGGGTGAGAATTCTACCCATTAACTGCTATTTTCAAAAACCTGATGGAGATTCTTAGGACCATTGCCTTAACCATCTTGTTTATATAAATGTATGGTTTT
>NW_004524923.1:1017429-1018325 GCF_000260255.1 Octodon degus
ATATATGCAGTGTATTATTTGTTGAAACTGTACTTTCAATTTGATTTGAAACTGTCTCATTGCTATATGTTTATCAATAAAACTTTGAAAAAAAAAAGAATGATTATCATCAGGTCAACCAATAATAAGTACTGGCAAGGCTGCAAGGAAAAGGAACTCTTCTTCATGGATGGAAGGGGTGTAAGCTAGTACAACCACAGTGGAAATGATAATAAAGATTCCTCAAAAAGTAGAAACTAAATAAAGAAATATAGAAATTTTAGTAATTCCACTAGACCTAACTATTACCCTTCTTGGTATCTTCACAAAACAGTGAAAGACATCATATTTCAATGATTTAGGCACACCCATGTTTTTATTAATGCAACTCATAATAAATAAACCTTAGAAGCAACCCATATATCCATCAACAAATGACTGGATAAAGAAAATTTGGGAGTGCGTGGAGAGATTCCTGCTACCCTGCGCCGGTGGGAAAAGTCCCAGCCCAGGCGCAGAGTGGGACGGACCTTCTCCCGCCCACTCGGGCTGCCCCCCACCACTCCGCCGTACCTCCCCCACCCCTCCCGCCCAGTAGGAATTTCTGCCCAGTTGGGGGAACGCACAGACCCAGTCCTAGCCCAGGTCAGCAGTGGGAAAGAGCTGAGCACATCAGCCAGACCTAAGCCAGATGCAGCCGGATAAGTCCAAATTCTGTAAAGCCCCACCTGAACTTCAGTATGTGTGAAGGTTATAACTACAGCAAAGATCTACAACAAAGGGCAGAGGACAGTGCTACACAAAATGACAAGAAGAAGCAAAATGCAACCTCAGAACCCAAGCACACCTGTAACAAGTGCACAGGACATTAACACAAAACAAATTGGAAATCACACAGCTGAAAGCAATGAATCAAC
>NW_004524923.1:1020637-1022239 GCF_000260255.1 Octodon degus
TAGATGGTTAAGACCAAGGTAAAGCAGGACCTATGCAACAAGAGTTGTAGCTTTTGGGTCTGATAAGGTCAGTGAAATCCCCTCAGGATTTATCCAGAGATCCTGTACCTCTGATTGTAGAACCTTTGTCAGTGTAAGCCATGTGGATGAGTCACGGCCATTGCTTGGCCAATGTGCTCTCTGTGAAAGCCTGAGAGAATGATTTCTCTCCTTTGGACTCTACTTAGGCACACTCTGCATCATCCATCACTTTCCTCTTTGGCCCCATAATCTCCTTGATCAGAAAATTTGGGACACTACTGAGTTACATGATGTTACAGTACAAGTTCTCATGTGTCCTGAGTTTTAATTGACGTTGGAAGGCTAGGGCCAAAATGTTGGCGTTCCTCGTGGCCCTCCTTTTTCTCTAATTTAAGTCTGCAAATTTAGGTTGTTAACTCTCCAGAAGACAAGCTTAAAGTTATTGCCATACAACCTAGGCTGTTAAGCTTAACCTCACTATCTCTCTGAATATCAAACATTTTAGACAAAACATGGGACAGGTATATTTCATCAAGTATTGATATGTTGATCTTTAAGTCCTTACAGAATATGATGAAAAAACATTGAAAAATTAGAATATAGATTTTTAAATAGGCAAAAAGAATTATATAATTCTTATGTTTACACATAAGTCCAAAAATCTACCCATATACAACTTTGAAGCAGAACAGACCCAAAACATTCCTTTTCCCGTCTCTTGCCTTCATTCACCACCTTCTTTTTGAACAATCATATACCCGAGAGACAGCACAGCAGCAACTGGCATGTCATGACAAGCAACCCACATTCAGAAGACCAGAATGACAGCCACTCCAAGCATGAAACTACTATTACGGATTATGATCTTCAGTGCAGTTGCTTAGTTCACAAGTATCAGTATATATAGTTACTCAGGGTGAGAATCATTCCAATTAACTGCTAGATACAAAAATCTTCTGAAGATTCTCAGGATCATTGCCTTGCCTATCTTCTACATATAACTGTATGGCTTGTCACTGTCACATTTCCTAGCTCTTCTCCTTTCCCACTCTTAATTAGTTAGTCCTCGAGTCCCTGCTTTCCTTTTACTTCTATTATACCCTTATATTTGTATTTTTTCCTTTCAGTTATTATACTAGGGAAACTATACGATATTTACACATATGTGTCTAGTTTATTTCACTTATGAGTATATCTTCAAGTGGCATCCACTTCAATATAAAGGCTTCGAGTTTATCATTCTTTAGAGCTGAGTTAATACTCCATTGTGTAAAAATGCGACATCTCTTTCAACCATTTCTCAGTGATGGGCATCTTGGTTGTTTCCAAGATTTGACTATCGCAAATTGTGCTGCTATAAACATAGGCACACATATATCCCTATGATATGAAGTTTTCAGATCCTCTGGGAAAATTCCCAGGAGCAGAATAGCTGGTTTAAATGGGATTTCCAGTCCAACTTTTCAAAGGAATCTCCACTCTGAATTCCATAATGGTTGCACCAGTCTACATTCCCACCAGCAGTGGAGAAGGGTTCCTTTTTCCCCACAGCCTCTCCAACATTTGTTGTTGGGTGATTTC
>NW_004524923.1:1022339-1031254 GCF_000260255.1 Octodon degus
GAACCCAGTTCAAATATTGTAGGTACTTTAATTCAGCAAAATAACTCAATATAGTCCAATAGTCCCTAATAATTGTGGGTTATCGGCAGAACTGACAATTGTCAGAAGTTGTAAACTTGAGCATTTTACAGTTCAGCATATTAACATGGCATTACTTTTCATACCTCGTAGTTATACTATTCTGCTGGATTCTTAAGACCAAATTAATGTAAGACCTATATAACAAGAAATATAACTTTTGTATCTGACAAGATCAGTCAAATCTCCTCAGGATTTACACTGTAACCAGGTACAGCACCTTGCAGATCTTTTCTCAGTGTCAGTTATCTGGATGAGTCACAGCCATTGCTTGACCAATTTGCTCTCTGTGAAAGCCTGAGAGAATGTTTTCTCTCTAGGTGACTCTCCTTAGGCACACTTTACATCATTAATCACTTTCCTCCATGGCCCCATAATCTCCTTCAACAGAAAATTTGGGACACCCCTGAGTTACAGGATGTTATAGTACAGTAACATCCTGAGTCTTCACTGACCTTGAAGGGCTAGGGCGAAAATATTGGCTATCCTTATAGCCCTTCTTTTACTCTAATTTTTGGTCCACAAACTTTAGTTGTTAAACATCCAGAAGAGAAGCTTAATGATATTATTACCCTGTAACAGAGACAGTTAAGCTTAACATCACTATCTGTCTGAATATCAAACGCCTTAGACATAACATGGAACTGGTGTTTCCAACAACCATGGATATTCTAAACTTTAAATCCCCATAGAATGTGAAAAAAAAACCAGTTACACATTTTTACACAGAATTTAAATATCAAGCCATATATAACATAGCAGGAAAATCCTATGACATTTCTTTTCTTGTTTCTTGTTTTCTTTAATTACCTTTTTTAACAAACATTTACTTTAAAAAGAGTATAGCAATAATTGATATGATATTAGAAGCAGTACACATTTAGAAGACCAACATGATAGATATTTCAAGTATGGTTTTAGTGTTACACATTGCTATCCTCAGTGTAGTTGCCTAGTTCACAAATACCAGCATATAGAGTTGGTCAGGGTGAGAATTCTACCCATTAACTGCTATTTTCAAAAACCTGATGGAGATTCTTAGGACCATTGCCTTAACCATCTTGTTTATATAAATGTATGGTTTTGCCCCTGCAATATTTCCTAAGTTTTCTACTTTCTCTCTCTTTGTTGTTTAATCCTTAAGTTCTCACTTTCCATTTAACTGTGTTATACCTTTCAATTTTTATTTCTTCTTTTGAGTTCTTACACTAGGAAGACAATATGATATTTAAACATATAGGTCTGGTTTATTTCACTTATGAGTATGTCTGCAAGTTGCATTAACTTGTATACGAAGGTTTCAAGTTTATTTTTCTTTATAGCTGAATAATACTTTATTGTATAAAAGCACCACATCTTTTTTATCCACTCATCAGGTGACGGACATTTTGGTTGTTTCCAAGACTTAGCTATCACAAATTGTGCTGCTATAAACACAGGCACACATATATCACTAGGATATGATGTTTTTAATTCTTTTTGGAAAATTCCCAGAAAAGGGATAGGTGGGTTGAATGGGATTTCCAGTCATAGCTTTTTTGAGGGATCTCCACACTGATTTCCATAACGGTTGCACCAGTCCACATTGCCACCAACAGTGGAGAAGGGTTCCCTTTTCCCCACAGCCTCTCCAACACTTGTTTTTGGTTGATTTCTTTATGATAACTATTCTTTCTGGGGTGAGATCATATTTTGATGTTGCTTTAATTTGCATTTCATGACTAGATAGTGATGTGGAGCATTTTTTCATATATTAATTTGTTTCTAGTATTTTTTCCTCTGAGAAGTGTGGGTTCATCTCAGATTCCCATTTCTGGATTGGGTCTTTAAATTTGGGGGCCCTAATGTTTTTTTAGTTCTTTATAAATTCAAGAAGGCAGACCTTTGTCTGAGTGCTTATTAGTTAGGATTTTTTCCAAATTTGTGAGTTGTCTTTTCACTCTGTTGGTAATTGCTTTTGACATGCAAAAACTCCTCAATAAGAGGAGGTCCCAGTTGTTAATTCTTTCAAGTAATTCCCATGCAGTTTTAAAAATACTTTTATTGAGAAACAAATAACAATGAGACAGTTTCAAAACTGATTAATAGGAGAGTTTCAATAATTAATACATTGCATATTGTTTTCTTCTCAGCAGTTATTCATAGTACAAGATTCAGACATGATATCCTGTCCACAAACACTATTAGAACAAATCTTTCTATTCACTGAATTAAGAGAAAGTAGCTGTATATCTATCCCAACTATTTTGAATATACATATACAAAATAGTCCTTCATTTGTATCCCCTTTTTTGTTTAGTTTTGTCAGAGATGGGTATCCCATTCTCGGTTAAATATTATAGGTGCATGTCCTGTGCAGTTTGAATTTTGTTCAAAAACTGTTTGCCTACCTCTATGTCTTTGAGATTTCCACCTACTTTCTCTTCCAGGAGATTTAGTGTTTGTGTTTTAATGTTTAGATCTTTAATCCACTTTGACTTTAGTTTACTGCATGGTGATAGACCAGGGTCAAGTTTTAGTCTTCGACATGTAGAAAGCCAGTTGTTCCAACACCATTTGTCAAAGAGACTCTCTTTCTTCAGTAAGCATGTTTGGACCCCTTGTCAATGATAAGGTGGCTGAGCGTGTTTGTAGTTGCTTCTACAACTTCTAATTGATTCCATGGATCCTCAGGTCTTTTTTTTTCAAATACCATGCTGATTTCTTTTTAAGAAACAGGGATTGAACTCAGGCCCTTGCTCTTGCCAGGGAAGCACTTATTCCACTGAGCCATCTCCCTGGCCCCTACCATGCTGATTTTATCACAGCAGCTTTGTAGTATAATTTCAAGTCAGGAATTGTAATGCCTCCTGCCTTGCCTTTGTTGCCCAGGATTATCTTTGCTATTCTAGGTCTTTTCTGGTTCCAAATAAATTTTAGGAATGATTTCTCTAGGTCTGTGAGGTATGTTGGTAGTATTTTGATAGGGATTGCATTAAATCTGCATAAAAATTTTGGGAGATAGCCATCTTTATGATGTTGGTTCTTCCTATCCAGGAGCAGGGAATATCTTTCTATTTCCTAAAATCCTCTATGATCTCTTTTTTCTGAGTACTGTAATTTTCATTGAATAAATCTTTTACTTTCTTTCATTAGATTAATTCCTAAATATTTCATTTTCTACAGTTCTATTGTAAAAAGTATTGTTTCTCTAATTTCCCTCTCAATGTGTTTGTTGTCTGTGCAGAGGAATGCTATTGACTTTTGGGTATTGACTTTGTATCCTGCTATGCTACTGAATTTGTGTATTAATTCTAGTAACTTCTTGGTGGAGTTTTTTGGGTCTTCCAAGTAGAGAATTATGTCATCTGCAAGTAATGATGCCAAAGTAATTGAGCAAGAGAAAGAGATGAAAGAGATATACATAGGAAAAGAAGTCAAGCTATCCTTACAGATCACATAATCCTTTATGCAGAATATCCCAAATATTCCATCAAAAAACACCTGGAACTAAATAATTCAGCAAAGCATCAGGATACAAAGTCAATACATAAAAATCAATAGCATTCCTGTACCTGGGCAGTAAACTCACTGAGAAACAAATCAGAAAACACTCTCATTCCTGCTAGCTTCAAAAATTAAATATCCACAAGGTAGCCTAAACAAGGAAGTAAATTATATAATGAAAACTATGCTACTCTGAAAAGATATTGAAGAAGACACTAGAAAAAGAAATGACATACGTTATTGTTATTTCCCAAAATGATTAATGGATTTAATGCAATTCCACTTAAAATACCAACAGCATTCTTCACAGAATCCTTTGCAGAAAAAAACAGTACTAGAAATTTTTTTGTCTTTTTTTTGGTGGAACTGGGAACTAAACTCAGGCCCTTGTGCTTGCCGGACAAGTGTTTATGCTACTGAGCCATCTCCCCGGCCCTTTTTTGTCTTTTTGAGACAGGGTCTCACTCTGCAGTTCAGTCTAGTAGAATTTCTTTTTAAATTGAACACATCAAAGTGTGATTTAATTTCTACTAAATTTATATTTTTCTAAGTTATTTTAATATAGGTTTTACTTTATGAAAAAATGTTTTCATGACCAAAAAATAATGAGAATAACACTAGTAATTACATTATGCATCTTTAACTTAAAAACTTAGCGCAAAACATAAAGAAAACAAGATTCTTATACAAGAGAAACATAATAACACAAACTTTCTTTACAACGAACTAAGTTAAACTTTTAGCCCAAGTGAAACAACTTAGGTTAACATATATTAAAATACTTCTAACACAACAGTATATGTAATTTAGGGAAGTATTTGAACTTCCTATCTCGTATTTATCTTTAATATTTTGTTCTATTCATATATTTTTCTTTAGCCATAAGATATTTGAGCTTGTGTGTCTGGCTTATTTTACTTAAGATTAGGTTCGCAGCTTGCATTCATTTATTTATTTTTTCATCCATTTACTTACTAATGCATCAAGTTTATATCTATGGCAGCATGGTATTCAATTTTGCATAAATGCCATATTTTTCTTATCCATTCACCTGCTGATATACATATGTACTGTTTACATGATCTGGTTATTGAAAATTGTGCTGTTGTAAGCATGGGTATGTATGTCTCACTGTAATACAATGACTTTAGTACTTTGGAGAAGACTCCTGGAAGGGAAATAACTGGATCAAATGGAATTTCTACTTTTAGTCTTCTGAGACAGCTCCACACTGATTTTCATAATGGTTGTGCCAGTCTACATTCCCACCACAAGGTAGAAGTGCTCCTTTTTCCTGGCAGCCTTGCCAGTATTTATCTGACATCTTGATGTTAACCATTTTTTCTGGAGTAAGATGGTTTCCCAGTGGAATTTCTATTTGCATTTGTCTGATGGCCTGTGATGACGAGCATTTTTTAATGTATTTATTGGTCACCTGTACTTCTGAGAAGGAACAGTGTCAATTGATTTCAACTGATTGTTTTTAGTTGGATCTTTTATTTTGAAGGAACTTTTGTTCTTTATATATATATATTCTTTTTTTAAATCTATGAATTAAAGATTGTATTAGATAGGAATAAACAACCTCTTGAGAACAGAGCCTTTTTAGGACCTACTACCATGGCATATACACAGAAAATGAGCAATGCATTTTTCTTGTACTAAATTACAATAGGATTTATTAACCTTATGTCCATCCACAGTCAGAATTAAGTCTTACCCAACAATAAGTCTGACATAGCCACTACGATACTTTGATCTATAGTGAGAAAAGAGAAACATTTTTTTTCAGGGAAGGGGCAAAGACATTGTACATCATTTAGAGAACGATTTCATTTATGTTCAGACACAGACGTAGGTGTGTCTCTCCGGGCATCTAGTAATGCCCTCGTGTGAATTCAGCATGAAAGTTCACAGGTAGGACATTAACAACAGCATCTTTTGGAAATATAGATGCTTTCTCTTTCAAAAGCGGATGCAATTAAATTAGTACTAAAAATTTAAGGTACCTTAGCCCCTCACTTATCACAGAGGAACGTTCCAACACCCCTCCGATAAGTGAAAATCAGCAAAGTAGTGACATTATTATATTTATGTTGGTATTTATATACATTTTAAGGCTTTATAACCCTTTCCCACCTTCTTATAAACCTTTCCCACACCTTTAAAAACACTTCTAATGTTCTTAACAATTTTCTAAACTCATAAACCTGCATAATTTTAACAACACAGAGTATACTATCTGATACTGCAAAATCCCACAATACACCTAAAAATCTATGATAAATAATTCAGATTAACATTTTTTTTAAAAACCCACAAAACAGTGAGTCTGTGAAAGTGGAACTGTGAAATATTGAGGGACTACTATATTATCATTCTTAGATTTGTAATATTCAGATTTAAATGTTACCTAATTATCATTGCTTGATTGTGTGAGTTATGATTTAATTATTTAAGTTCATTTAGTATTAAAGAAAAGAAAACATCCAGCCCTGTCAACTTAGCCAGAATCAGTCGTGACAATATGATTCATACTTCACCTTTGCACTTAAGGAAGTGCCTTCTAAACACTCTTTGAATTTTGCATCCATTTCCTGGTTCTGAGCTTCACTGAACAAGTTTTTCCAATCACCAACTTCACCTTTGCGAAATAGGAAGGGACCCACAGCGCCATGCATCTCCTGGGACTTTTCTCGCATTGCTGAGAAGGTGCTCTGGGCTGAGATGGTTTGAATCTGCTCCCCAGTTAGAGAGAACTTAAAAAAATTAGCAATTTGTTTTATGCCAGTGGCCAGATCCTCTTTCAGGTCTTCATATAATATAAACTTGACATTTTCTTCATCAAGGTGTTTGCTCCAGTTAATTGCAAAATCAAAATAGCTTCCCCAAGAAAAGTTACTGGAGGTTTCAGTCCATACTCAGCTGGGTCCAACGCAGAGCAGCACATAGCAGAGGGCAACCTTTCATGGCGGCGGCAAAGAACAAGAGCTATATATATATTCTTGATGTTAGTTCTCCATCCACAGAATAGCTGGAAATTTGTAATTTGTTTCTTCATGCTGTAGGCTCTTTCTTTTGTTGTGTAGAAGTTTTTAGGTTTGATACTCCCCCAAAACACACACATGCACACACACACACACACACACACACACCCCAAATTATTGGAGACCCTGTCTCAAAAAGACCAAAAACAAACAAACAAACAAACAAACAAAAACAAAAAACAAAATTACCCCACAATAGTATTAAAGTAGTTAAATACTTAGGTATTTGGAGAAGACTCCTGGAAATTTTTTATTTTCTGTATTATTTTTTGTACCACTGGGATTTTGTTCAAAGTTTTACTTCTTTCATCTTCCAGCAGATTGGTTTTCTGTTTTAACATTTAGATCTTTGATTCGCTTTGATTTGAAGTTGATATGGGTCTAGGCTCAGTCTTTGCATGTGAATATCCACTTTTCCCAGCACTATTTATTAATAGTATATCTTTCCTTCAGTGTAATTTTGGCTCTTCTGTCAAAGATCTAGTACCTGTATGTGCCTGGAGTCATTTCACCTTTTATTCCACTCATCCACATGCCCTTTTTTTCTTCTGCCAGTACTATGTCGTTTTAATCACTATAGCTTTATTGTATAATTTCTAGTCTAGGACTGTAATGCTTCTTGATTTGCTTTTGTGACCCAGAAGCGCTTATTCCACTGGGCCATCTCCCCAGCCCCAGGATTGCTTTTGCTATTCTGTATCTCTTCTAGTTCCATATACATTTTAGGATTATTTGCTCCAAATCTGTGAGAAATGGCAATGGTATTTTAACTGAGATTACATTAAATGTGTTTATTATTTTTGGAAGTACAGTCATTTTGATTATGTTGGTGTTCTGTATATAAGAATAAAGGATATTTTTAAATTTTCTAATGTCCTTGATTTCCTTTTTCAGTGAAGTAAGTTTCAGTGTAAAGATCTCTTGTTCATTAATTAGATTAATACCTAAGTATTTAACTACTTTAATACTATTCTGGGGTGATTTTGTTTTTTGTTTTTGTTTGTTTGTTTGTTTGTTTTTGGTCTTTTTGAGACAGGGTCTCCAATAATTTGGAGGGTGTGTGTGTGTGTGTGTGTGTGTGTGTGCATGTGTGTGTTTTGGGGGAGTACTTGGAATTAAAAGAAAGTCCTTGTGCCACTGAGCCAGATCCCCAGCCCACTTTGATGCTATTGTGAATGGCATTGTTTTCCTAATTTTTTTACTGAGTTCATTGTTAGTATATAGGAATATGACTGACTGATTGATTGCTTGATTGATTGATAGATTCATACTATGTAGCCCATTTAGCTTCGAACTCACAGCAATCTTACTGCCTCAGCCTCCTAAATGCTAGGATTACAGAGTTCCTTGTAGCCTTGCTAGTATTTATCTGACATCTCAATGGTGACACATTTCTGGAGTAAGATGGTTTCTCAGTTTTATTTCAATTTGTATTTCTCGTATCAGCCATGGTGATAAGGATTTTTTCATGTGCCACCATGCCCAGTATCTGATATTATTTATTCTTAAAATCAATTTATTTCATTAGTACATTTCAGAGATAATGATTGTATCATCATAAGGAATGTGTACCTTGACAAGATATATTTTGATTCTTTTTTTCCCATTTTCCATACCCTTCCTCTTAACCCCTCTTTCCTTCCTTATTTACAAAAGCTTTGCTTATATTTTTTTCTTTCTTTTGTATTTTTTTCTTTTCCTTTCCTTCCCTTCCCCTTCACCCTTGTGTGGTTCCTCTTTCTATTTGAATATTTCCTTCCTGTTTTAAAACATGTATTATACATTTTGTTCCTTACTTATGCTTTTATTAAGGACCAAAAAAACACTGAGATATTTATACAACAAAGAAACATTGTGATATTTATACACATGTATCAAATGTATTTACTTAAGAGTATGGTCTCAAGATACAACCATTTACCTAGAAGCATCTCAAGATTGTCTTTCTTGTTGGCTGAGAAGTACTCTACTTTATAAAAAAAACCCACATCTTTATCCATTCGTTGGTTGATGGACATTAAAGCTATTTCCAAGATTTAGCTCTTACAAACTGCTGCTATAAACATGGATGTGCATATATTGCTGTGGAATTGTGCTCATAGCCACTTCCCAGATGAAGAAGTACAAACATATGGAAAAAATGTTCAACATTATTAGCCATTGAAGAGATGTAGCAGACCCAGTACTAGCCCAGGTCCAGTGAGTGTGTGGAGAGCTTCCTGCTACCCTGCGCCAGTGGAACCAGTCCCAGCCCAGGTGCAGCATGGGCTGCCCCCCGCCACTCCACAGTAAATCCCCCACCCC
>NW_004524923.1:1041680-1054997 GCF_000260255.1 Octodon degus
AAGAATGGCTATCATCAAGAAACCATCTAATGACAAATGATAGCAGGGCTATGGGGGAGGAAAGGAACCTTCTCCACTGTTGGTAGGAGTGTAGACTGGTGCAGCCACTATGGAATCAGTATGAAGATTCCTCAAAAAACTAAAACTAGAAGCTCCATTTGACCCAGCTATTCTCTTTCTTGGTATATTTAGGAATGTTATTCATTTCTGTATATTTATTTTGTGTCCTGCTATACTGCTGTATTTTGTTATCAAGTCTAGAAGTCTGTTGGTAGAGTTTTGGGGGAGTCTTGTAAGTAAGAGATCATGTAATCCACAAATGATACTTTGACTTTATCTTTCCCTATACTTATTCTTTCTATTTTTTCTCTTACCTGAGAAATGTTTCAAGGACTACACTAAAGTGGAATGGTGACAGGGGACAGCCTTTGTTCTGTTCCTCATTTTAAATGGAAGGCTTTTAGATTTTCCCCATTAAATATGATTTTAGCAGTAAGCTAGCAACAAGTGGCTTTCATCACTTGCAGGTTGCATCTTTCTATACCTATTTTCTTCAGTTTTTATCATGAATGGAAGTTAGATTTTGTTAAAGGATTTTATTGCATCTATTGAGATGATATGTGATTTTTGTTCTTGCATCTCTTCAAGTATTTAAATACATGGAATGAATTGCAGGTGTACAGCAATCTTTGCATCCCTAAAATGAAGCCTACTTGGTCATGGTGCATTAACTTTTTGGTGATTTCATCCGTTCTGTTTGCCAGTATCTTATTAAGGGGGTTTGCACCTATTAGAGGAAATTGGCCTGTCCATTAGAGAAATTGGCCTGTAGATCTCTTTCTTTGTTGAATTCTTGTCTGGTTTGGGGATCAAGATAATGTTAGCTTTCAAGAATGACTTCAGAAATTCTCCTTTCATTGCAATTTCGTTAAGTAGTCTGGGGAATATTGCTGTTATGTCCTCCCTGAAGTTCGTGTAGAATTCAGTATTGTTTGTTCAGTCTTTGTTGTAGTTAGGGTTTACAAGGGAAAAGATTTAATATGGGACATAAAAAATATAGTATTATTTTATAATGTTGACCCAAAGAGTCAAATGCAAAACAGTACAGGAGATCTGTTCACACACTAGAGACCCAAATAATCCAGCCAAAGACCTAGGGCTTGTAGCAATGTCCTCCATGAGTCCAAGTGGAAGCCTAGGGCTATAGCAAGTCTGTATCAAGAATCTGCCCTGGGAAGTAGCAAGGGTCAGTGATGGAAGCTAGAAAGCCTGCCACCACAGGATGAAAGATCCATGCCAGCCGGCTGAGGGCTTTGTGCTCTGTGCTCCTTGCTAGGAAGCAAGGCTCAAGGTAGGGTCCAAAGCTCTCCCAAAGAGAACTACAGCCATCTTTAGCAACAGGGAGGACCCAAGCTCCTCTGTTGATAATAACAGCCAAGTTCATATCAGGAAAACCAGCATGACAAGCTTCTCTGGGAGAATCAATAGCATACCATCTTCCCTTCCTGTTTTGTTTTTATGCTGCTGGCAACAATCCTCTGGTGGGCCTTCCACACCCAGTACCATGCTGATTCAGTTAAACTGGGTGTTACAAGTTCACCATTAGTTAATCAATCTGTCTCCATTTCATTAATTTTTCTACTTGTATCTTTATACTTTCCTTCCTTGAACAAGCTCTGGATTTGGATTGTTCTTTTTCTAAGAGCTTGATATGCAACATTAGGATACTTACTGAAGCTCATTCTATTTTTCTGATGAGGGTATTACTATCTTCTTTCCCCCCTAGATTCCTTTGATTGTCTCCCATGAATTCTGGTATGCTATCCTGGCATTATCATTTAATTCTAAGAACTGTCTTATTTCTTCCTTAATTACCTCTGTGACATATTGATTATTCAAGAATGTGTTGTTTAATTTCCATATGTGTTCACAGTTTCTGTAGTTTCCTTTCCTCTTGAATTCTAGTTCCACTGTACTGTGAATTGATTTTATACATGGTAAAAATTCCAGTTACTCTTATATTGGTCCTTGTTGGGTCATCTAGGATCTATTTAATTCATTCTTTCTGTTCCCTTATTGCTTCTTTTTTTTCCATTTATGTATTTGGTACAAGGCCTCACTACACAACTCAGACTCGTAGTGATCCTCCTGTTTTCAGCTTCCCCAGTGCTGGGATTACAAGTGTGCACCACCATGCCTAGACTCAGTCACAGGCTCAGTGTGCTCCAGTGGCAGGGCCAGTGCAGCATGCAGGACCAGGGATCGAACTCTGCTCCCTGCACTTGCCAAAGCAGGTGCTTAGTCTGCTGAACTATCTTGCTGGCCCTCCCTTGTTGTTTTTAAAGTATCTGTCAGTCAGGCATGGTGGCACATGCCTCTAATCCCAGCACTCGGGAGTCTGAGGCAGGATGACTGTCCCAAGTTTGAGACCAGCCTGGGGTACAAAGTAAGCTCAAGGCCAGCCTGATTACAGATTGAGACCATCTCAGAAAGACAAAAAACAAGAATCTGTCATTAACTGATCATTGACTTTAGTCCTGTCCCTTAGGTCTGATACTGTTTGTACATTGATTACTTCTGCTACCCATACTTTCTATCATATTTTTGACCTCCTGGATTTTTGTCCTGAACCTTTTTATAAACTCCCATTCTTTCACTGCACTGTGAGCTGATACTTGCATAGTACAATTTTTATTCTTTTGAATTTGGTTAGGGATGCTTTATTTACTAGTATGTAGTCTGTATTTCAGAAAGTACCTTTTTTAGTCAGAAAGACTGTGCATTCTCAGCCAGATGTGGGAGTGCTCACCTGTAATCCCAGACCTCAGAAGGCTGAGGCAAGAGGATAATGCGTCCTCAAACTGAGTTTGAGGACAGCCTGGGCTATATAGTGAGTTCAAGGCCAGCCTCGACTATATAGTGAGACCCTATCTGAAAAACAAATGTGCATTCTCTCATTAGGTGGAACACCATATATATTAAGTCCATTTGTTCAAAGGCTTGGTTCAACTCTGACTTTTCTATGATGAATATTTATGTTTGGCATCTCTTTCTTTAGCTCGACTAGCTATTTTTCATTACTGTCTTCTTAGGCTCACTGATCATTTGTTTCATTATAATAAATATGTGATTAGTTATCTCTTCTTTTCATTTACCAAGTACCTTAAACAACTTTTTTTACCTCCATTGGCACCCTTTCAGACCCATTTACTGTTTAGTCTATGATCTCCTCCCCCTCAAGGCTCCCTGTACCAATTTGAGGGGATTGATAGTTCTCTGGAGGCATTTTGTTGCCTTGTTGTTTTACATTTCTGAATTTGTGTGTGTTTTTTATGCTGAGGTATGCAAATTCTTTGACCCAGTGTTCCTTTGTTTGAGAGTAAGCTACAGTATTGTTTATGACTTTCACCCAATACAGACATTAGGGTACAGAGAAAGCCAGTTGCCAGGCACTACTGTGCTACCCGGTTGAAGGTAGTAAATTCAGCATCAGCAGTGGCACCAAATGGCAACTGAATATTGACAAACCCTTGGAGTCACTCATCAATAGCTCTTTAGCCAAGAGCTTACTATTCAGAGCATGGAATTCTGGATATTAGCAGCACTGTCAGAACTCAAGCATATCACTGGACTTTATGACTTCTTCTTCAGGACCACCCTCTCTAATGATTATTATTTCCACGACACTTGGTATTTCACAGCAGACTAGAGTACCCATGATCTTCCTGATCTGAGCTCAGGCATTACAGAAGATCCTAGGAGAGACTTATATAGCTGTCACCTTCAAGCCTATCTCCCAAGCTGTATCTCACTTATTGGAAAGGTTTAATTTCACTCCTGAAGCAAAACTCTCCTCCTGGGCATTGCTCTCTTCTTTAGTCAGATTGATCTATGGGTTGCAACTCTGTTGCCATGTGCTGTAGAGAGCCCAGGGACTGGAGGCAATGTGCATGGTTCTCAGATCCTCCTGGCACTGGCATATGGCCTGCCATGTAGTGGCATACATTTCCCTTGTCCTGTTGGCATTGACTTGAGGCCTGGTGGGCAACAGCATTGGTTGAAGGAAGAGCATTCAGTCCCTGGATCATTCTGGCACCAGGAAAAGACCAGGTGAGTGTCAGTACTATCTAGGCACAAGTCATGTAGTTCTCAAATCCTTGTGGGTCCAGGACATGACACCGATCCTAGACTTTATGTAGAACCAGAAGAGGCCTAGAATAGCCAAAGTAATGCTAGGCAACAAGAACAAAGCAGGATACATAATCCTGAATTCAAGTTATACTAAAATCTATGATATTAAAAAGAAAATTAGAACTGGCACAAAAACAGGCATATTGACCATTGCAAGAAAATTGGATGCAGAAACAATGACATATGCCTTCAACCATCAGATTTTTGATGAAAGGGCCAAGAACATATGTTGAACAAAAGACAGCCTCTTTAACTAATGGTGCTAAGTAAACTGGCTGTCCAGATCCAGAATGAATCTGGAGACATATCTCATACCCTATACTAAAATTAAAACAAAATGGAAAAAAGACCTAAATAAAAAAGCAGAAACACTGAAAGTGCTGAAAAGTAAAATTGATAAATCTCCTGAAAACAGAAACATATGCAAAGACTTTCTGAACAGAATCCTCATTGTATAAGATATAATACAAAGAATCAACAAAAGGAGTTATAACCAATTAAAAACATCTGCTGTGTTGGGCTGGGGAGATGGCTCAGTGGAATAAGCTCTTGCCCAGCAAGCGCAAGGGCCTGAGTTCAATCCCTGGTTCCAAAAAAAAAAAAATCTGCTGTGCAACAAAGAAAACAACCAACATAATGAAGAGACCATAAACAGAATACAGAAAAATATTTGGAGCTACTCCTCCAACAAAGGAATAATATTTAAATATATAAACAACTCAAAAAAGTACACTACCAATAAAAGACCCAATCAAAGCATGTACAAGAGAAAGTACACAGCTGCTAAATCAAAGGTTGAGAAGAAAAAGGAGAAAGCCTTGCTATGATCACAAAACAAGTTAGCGGAGACAAGAATGGAGGTAGCTGGGTGGTTAAGCTTTGAAAAATGCTTGGATACTACCCTACTGAAGATGTGCCCCAAAAGCTCTTGAGCCACGGCAAGAGACCCTTCAGTCAGCATGTGTGGAAACTTTGAGCTAGCATCACTCCTGGCACCATCTTGATCATCCTCACCAGGCATCACAGAGGCAAGAGAGTGGGCTTCCTGAAGCAGTTGGCCAGTGCCTTGCTACTTGGGCCTCTGGGCCTCTTAGCCTTAATCGTGTCCCTCTATGAAGGACACACCAGAAATTTGTCATTGCCACCTCTACAAAAATTGATATCAGCGAAGTGAAAATCCCCAAACACCTCACTGATGCTTACTTCAAGGAGAAGAAGCTGTGGAAACCCAGACACCAGGAGGGTGAGATCTTCAACACCAAGAAGAGAGATACCAGATTTCAGAGCAGTGCAAGGTGGATCAGAAAGTGGTGGGTGGATTTACAGATTTTAGCAAAAATCAAAGCTGTTCCTCAGCTCTGGAAATACCTGTGATCTGTTTTTACTCTAACAAATGGAATTTATCCTCATAAATTAGTGTTCTATGTTTCTTACTAAGAACCTAATTAAATAACTGATACATTAAAAAAAAAGCATGGGCAACTGAAATGAATACCCACTCTCAAAAGAAGTACAAATGACCAATAGGTTCATGAAAAAAGTTACAACATCTCTGACCATTAGTAGAACAACAATCAAAACAATACTCAGATTCCATTTATTCTAATAACTGTGGCAATAATCAGAGACTCAAAGCCCAACTGCTTGCAAGGATGTAGAAGAAAACAAACCTTCAACACTATGGGAGGAAAAGTAAATTAATGTAATCACTACGGAAATCAGCGTGTAGAGTGCTCAAAACAATTTTTAAAATTCCATTTGACCCAGTCTCTTCTAGGATTCTTCCCATAAAAGGAAATGTCATGATACATGATACATGATATAATCATGATACATGCACACCCATATTTATAGCACTATAATTTGTGATAATGGAATGATGAAAGTGGTCTATATGCTCATCAACAGATGAATGATACAGATAGATAGATAGATCAAAAACACAGTGCTAAGTCAAATAAATCATACCAGAAGCCTAAAAATCACTGGTTGCTCTTATATGAAAAATCAAAATATGCATGATCTAAAGAGCAAAATAAAAGAGAAATGGTAGTAAATGCAGAAGTACAATTTGTGGAATGGAAAGGGGACCTAAGGAAGTGGGCACAGGGTTTTTCTTTTATATAATTTTTTATTTTTATTCTTTTGATACAGTGTCCCGTTTCACAGTTCACACTCACAGTTTTCCTCCTGTCTCAGCCTCCCCAGCACTGGGATTATAGGCATGTGTCACCACACCCAGTTTCAGTGGCTGGTACGGAAGAATGGCATGCAATACTAGGGATTAAACCTCAGTCCTTGTGCTTCTCAAGCAGATGCTTAGACCGCTGAGCTATCTCCCCAGTCCAGCAGAAGGTTTTAAAGGAGGGAAATAAAAACTATCAAGATGTGAATAAGTGTATGTACCAAGAGCCAAGATAAATATAATTATTATATGTCACAAACATATACCAATAAAACATTTAAAATAAAAATAAAATATTTAAAATGAATAAATGTTCTTATGAATACCATAACATAGATGAAACTTGAAAATGAGGTAAGTGAAATAAGCTAGACATGAAAGATCAAAACTGAGTGCTTCTACTTGTATAAAATATATATAAAAAGCAAATTCATAAGACAAAAGTATATTACCAGGGGGTGAGGAGAGGAGAGGCTAGAGAGTTAAAGTTATACTTTCAGTTTCAAGTGGTGAAAGGTTTGGTAAATAAAGGTGATGCATGACTGGTCTTCATAACATTATGAAATGAATTAATGTTATTGAATTAAATACTTAAATAAAATGACAAGCTTTGTTATGTCTTTTAACTCAATAAAATAAATTTATTAATATTCTTAAATAACCATTCAAGATAAAAAGAGATAAACTAAAGGACGAGAAGCTACAAATAGAAAAGAAAATCCAAAACACCAAACATAAATCCAAAATTATTAATATTAACATTAAGTATAAATGGATTAAACAATGCAATTCAGAGACAAAATTTTCAAACTAGGTTAAAAATAATATCCAACTATACACTGTCTACAAAAGAAATACTGTAGATTCAAAAATATGAAGAGGTACATAGTAAAGGTATAGAACAAAATGTATTAAGTCAATAACAACCATAAGAAAGTTAGAATGGCTTTATTAATATCAGACAAAGTAGACCTCAAGGCATAAAAAGTCACTACAGATAAAAAGGAAATGTGTGAATGTGTGTGTGTGTGTGTGTGTGTGTGTGTGTGTTTAGAACAGCGTGTACAGAGCGTACAGGGCCTCACTGTACAGATCGGACTCATAGTGATCCTCTTGATTATAGCCTCCCAAGTGCTGGGATTACAGGCACACACCACCACGCCCAGTCTAAATTGCTGTCTCAGCGCACTCCTGGGGTGGGGCTGGCAGGGCATTCCAGGGGATCAAACTCCAGGCCCCTGCATCTGCTTAAGCAGGCACTTTAATCTGCTGAGTTATTTGGCCTGCCCTAAAAAGGAAATTTTTATTTTTTATTAATTTTATTGAGAAACAGATAGCAATGAGACAGTTTCAAAACTGATTAATAGGACAGATTCAATAATTAATACATCGCATAATATTATCTTCTTAGTGGATATTCATAGTACAAGATGCAGACATGATATCTTGTCCAAACACTACTAGTACAAATCTTCTCCTTGAATTAAGAGAAAGTAGCTGTATATCTATCCTAACTATTTTGTATATACAGATACAAAATTGTCCTTCCTTTGTATCCCCCTTTTTTTGTTTAGTTTTGTCAGAGATGGGTATTCCACTGCCATTTAAATATTGTAGGTGTGTGAATTCAGCAAAATAATCCAATATAGTCCAGTAGTCCATAATAGTAGTGGGTTATCCGTAGGACTGGCAGTGTCAGAAGTTTAAAAAGGACATTTTTAAATGCTAAATACACAGCATATTAGGAAAATGTAACAGTTATATATGCTCAAAATACATGAAAGAAAAGCTGACAAAACTGAAGGCAAGGGCAGGCCAGATAGCTCAGCGGACTAAAGTGCCTGCTTAGGCAGACTCAGGGGCTAGAGGTTCAATCCCCAGTGTGCTGTGCCAGCCCCACCCCCGGGGCTGCGAGTGTGTTGAGACCACAATTGGGACTGGGCGTGGTGGCGCACACCTGTAATCTCAGTGCTTGGGAGGCTGAAAACGAGAATCCCTGAGTCCAATCTACATAGTGAGACCCTATAGGTCCTGTACTGAATACATTTTAAAAAATAAATGAATATATTGGAAGGGGAGAGATAAATAACTTGGCAAAGAAAGTTTGCAGACTGTTCACCTGCAGCTACCTGTACAACCATCAATGCTGGGCACTGGCCATATTTAGTAGCCAACTCCAAGTCTACTCTGAGTTTTGCTTCCCCTGGAACCAGGCAACACCACTGGCTAACTGACTGCCACCTGACCTGATTATGGACCAGGCCAATGTTGGGGGAGAGGAGGTAAAAGCCTAAAGTGTTGGCAGCTCCAGTGGCAAACAATGGACCAGGCCTGCACTGCTACCCACAAGAGAAGTCCACAGCTGTTATAAACTGCAAAAGCAGCATACAGTTTTACTCTCATAGTGACTCCTTCCACAGAGCAGATTAGAGTTGGAGAAGACAGCCACTGAAGCACGTGCCACATTTGAGAAGGTATAATCGGGAGCTACTTTGGGGAAGTGATAGAGGAGAATGAAACTCCCAATCTGAAAGACACCTGGACTGAGTTCGTGTTCTCTAAAACCAAAGAATGTGTTTTAGGAACAACAGAGGTTAAGAGCAGAATATATTTATTGGGAGAAAGAAAGCTCCTGTCTGAGAGAGGGACAGAATGAGTCCCAAGCAGGTTGCCTGGGAAGCTGCCTTTTCCTGAGATTTTTATAGAGCAAAACCATAACCATTTGGTGAAGCAGGTCTAAGGTGGAGAACATGGGTACTTGCTTAGGTGGGTATGAGGTGGGACAAATCTATGGTCCACCAATAAGATTACAAACATAATCATTCAGGTAAAATTGATTAAATCCAAAGCCAAATGGAGAAGCAAGTCACAAAGCAAGTGAGCAAAAATAGGGAACAGGGTTTCCTCCTGTTGAGCATTGGGTCAGTGACTCTCTCTGCTTCCAGGTGATTGGTACCTATTTAGAATATCAATCCTGATGCCCATCCCTTGGGAAATATGTGGCTGAACCTGTTTGCTCTTTTGTGTTGAGTTCTGATCCACAGCAGGGGTGTCAGTCTCTCCCAAATTCGCAAAATCATCCTGTCTCCCATAATGTCTCCTTGAGGGCCTAGCCCTGTCTGACTGCCTGTGATATTTCTCTCAAACTCAGTTGCCTGCAACAGAAGGAGTCAGTTGTTTAAGACTGAGTCACAAAACAGCTACAGAATAACCTTATCGCAAAGTTTCCAGTGTCACCTTACTACAGTGACTGTGTGAGATACAGTCGTAAGAGACAGTTATAGAAAAGCCATGGGTTAGACACAGACAGACATGGGGCTCTGCCTTTTGTGGTGAGAAATAAGGCCCAGTGAGTGTGCCTTTCAGAGGTAGCTGGAACTTAAGCACAGAGATCCCTGGAAGGATTGCTTTCCCCCTCTGCCAACATGAACAAAGACATGTTCAAGTTGGGTGGTTGCTACAGTATAGAAACATATGGGCCTCTGGACTAAAACGATGTGGACAGCAGCTCCCAAGCACACAGGTCATAAAGCTAGGCAGAAAAGAAGCCGTGATTGCAGGATTCTAAAACTGAAGATTCTGGAAAGCATTCATTAACAACTAACAGTTGTGCACCCAATTTCATAAAACAAATACTACTGGACATAAAAGATAAGATACATATCAACACATTTTAGTGAGGCATATCAATATCCCACTATCACAAGTGGATGGATTAGCTAGCCAAAAAATCAATAAAGAAATATTGAACTATACCTTCAAATAAATGGATTTCATAGATATATACAGTGTGTTCCACCCAACAACAGATTATATATTCATCTCAGCAGCACTCAAAATTTCTCCAAAATAGACTATATGGAACCTAACAAAATAAATATATGTAAACACAAAAAAAATCAAAATTATACGATGTGCATAATAGCACAATGAAACTAGAAAGAAATGTCAAAAGGAAACACAGAAATTAGGCAAATGCACAAACACATTTTTGAATAATCAATAGTCACAGAAGAAATCAAGGAAGAAATAACACAGTTCCTAGAAACTGTAAGATTTCTTCCAGTTCTAAGTTATTTTCTATTTTAAATAGCATTGTGTATTGAAATTTCTAATATACACTTCATTATATTTCCACTAGGTGGTGCTAATATATTCCACTTTGCATTAAAAATAGGTGGTTATCATTTTCGCTTAAAAACGTATGACAGTACGATTATATAACTTCTCAAGTCAATATTATGCTACCTGGGTTATCCTCATCACATTCATTTTGAGGAAAGACATTTTAGTACATTGTAGTTACTACATCAAGTATGCAAGATCATAATTCATCAATAATAAATTTTCTCTGAGATCTTTCCTTAGCCCACACTGCATATCTGTGCAGTACATAGTAAATAATGTCAAAATCATGAGACATCAGGTAAGAACAGAAGGGAAAACACTGACATTAACATCAAATAGCATTAAAACTGATACAGCTTTGCTTTGGACTAATGCACCACTAATACTTGTGCATATAAATATATTAGGTAGCTCCTTCTAAAAGTGGCTCACCAAATAAAATATTACTGGGTTCTGTGTTGCTATACTCTCTTGGAATTGAGTTCTAGGTTCTCCTCATATGGAACAAAGAATTGAATAAAACAAGCAAAAAGCAGTGCCAAGTTTATTTGAAAAAGTAAAAGTGAAGACAGAGAAACTGGCTCTGCAGAACAAGTTTGGGCTAAATAAAAGAGGAAAACATTTTAAAAAAGAAAGAAAGAAAAGGTAAAGTAAAAATACACCTTGGAGAAAGCAATGTGGGCTTTTATGAAGAAAGCCATGATAGCAAGTTCTTTGTGGTGTCTGTACCCTTCTATACTGTAGAAATCTCGTGGAAACACACAAGAACTTCTACATGCAGGTCCTAAGAAGCAGCGCTGGAATCCCACACCTCACACAGACATCAGGCATAGGCTATCCTATTGAAAACCTGTTTGAATTTTCATGAGAAGTCCACATTGTAGGGCTTGGGAACTGTTCTGCACATGTGTTCCTGGATCTTGAAATTAGCAGGCCATGCTTACTTATTTCTATTATGTATTATGAGCCCATGGATGATATATATTCATCTACAACAATTGTAAAGGCTAATGAGTGATTAATATGTCCCACATTTGAATATTGTACCTCTGGTAAATGTAATAGGTATTTTAACTCTGTGGAAATTACATAATCTGAGGTCACTAAACCTAAGTACTACAATTTTAGAAAGCAAAATATACTTTTTTGCTCTGTTGATACTATAAGGTATGCTAAAAATTTTATATAACTAAGAAATAAACATTTGTTTCCCTATTTAGGGTTACCTCCTCCAGGATAAAAAGCATTTCTAACCAAAAAAACCCAAATAACACCTAGTACCAAGTGAGAAGAGCTTTAAGTTAGTATTCTGGTGGCAAACCCATGGCACATGTGCTGCAACACGCAGTTTGTATCTCTGGAAGCTCTGCAACGCTCACCCTCACTGGATTCGTATTTAAAGAATAAAGAACAGAGGAGAAAAGGGAACATTACTTCTCCATCATTTATTCAATCATTTACTCACATTCAACAGAATCTAGTAAAACACACTTAGTTTTACAAATAAAAAAGGTGAAATCAAAAGTGGTGGAGTAGAAACCTGCACTAAATTATAGCCTCTTTGGGGCCTGAAAGCAAGATATCTGTAAAACAAGAATTTGGTGAAAAAAAGATCTCCAGAAGTTTGGAGAGTGGACAGAAAAACTATAAACTATAGAGAAGCTAGAGAAGCAGAGGGGACAAAAAGGAATTATGGAAAGTTACCCCAGCTCCCACAGAGGCAGACATGTCTCATTGGCATTTGCAGGGAATAAAAATTGACCAGACCTGCAGCGCGCCTCAAAAAGCCCATTGCCATTGTAAACTGCAAAATTAGTGTGGGGTTTTACAGTGAAAGTGACCCCTTTTACTTGGCAGGCTATAGTTGTAGAACAAATTCAGTGCAACACCTGCCATATCTGAGTATTTAATCAGAAGTCATTTGGAGAAGGAGTTAACTGTTCAAGATTAAGTGAGAGAACATTATATACTTCAGGATTCATGATGTCACCCTACCACAGTAACTGGGCTAGAGATGGCCTGATGAGAGTCAAGGAGAGGACATAAGCTGGACAGAGACAGCCCTGAAAAATGCAAGCTTGGGTAAGGAAGGACATAAGGCTTCTCTATCTCTACTCCAGCCCAGGCATGTGTGACTTTCAAGGGACTGGACCTGCAATTGCCGGCATTAAGACCATTGGTCTACTTGACATCCTACCCCACTTCCTACAGTTAGGACATAACTCACTGGTCTGTTTCTTTTCCCAATCTACCAAGATGTAGAAAGTTAGGCCTGGGATTTGACATTTGGCACAGCCTCAGGTATATGTATACTCTGAAGGACTGGATTATTTTCCTTTCTGGTCCTTAAAAATTTCCTTTCCTAATAGTAGGTTCATGCTTGGAGTGCCTGTCATTCTAGGCTTCTGAAGAGGGCTGCTTGTCATGACATGCCAGTTGCTGCTATGATGTCTCTCAGGTAGGTGAATGTTCAAGAAGAAGGGGGTGGTGAAGGAAAGCAAGAGACAGGTAAAGGAATATTGTGGGACTGTCCTGCTTCAAGGTTGTATATGGTGAGATTTTTGGATTTATTTGTAAACATTAGAAGTATATAATTCTTTATGTCTATTTTTGAAATATATTCTAATTTTTAAATGTTTTTTATGATATTATGTAGGGACTTAAAGTTCAACATATCAATACTTGATGAAAAACACCTGTTCCATATTATGCCTAAGATGTTTGATATATAGACAGATGGTGAGGCTAAGCTTAACAGCCTAAGTTGTATGGTAATAACAATAAGCTTGTCTTCTGGATGGTTAACAACCTAA
>NW_004524923.1:1055729-1059765 GCF_000260255.1 Octodon degus
CTTAATGAATAGAGTGATTTGTTCTAATGGTGTTTGTAAATAGGATATCATGTCCGCATCTTGTACAGCAATTAACCACTAGAAAGAATGTATGCAATGTGTTAATTATTGAAACTCTCCTACCAATTTGATTTGAAACTGTCTCATTGCTATTTGTTTATCAATAAAATTATGGAAAAAATTTCCTTTTACTCCTTCATTTTACTCAATTTTTTCTTTGTTCTTTTTTGTCATATTTGTCTAATTTTGTTTTAATATTCTACTTAATAAGATCTTTTACTTCAATTTTCCTCTGTCTTTTATTTTTCAAATGTTGCTTCTTTTATTCTAACATACTCAGCCTCTGTTTTTATAGATGGAACCATTAAGTTTTACTAATCATTAGCTATTTAGTTAACTTAATACTAATATTGTTCAATCAGTTTCTATTGTTAATGGGGTATAGAAGTGGTATTTAGTAGATGTTTACTATATGTGAATATTAAATTGTTCTTCGTGTCTACAATATAATCATAGATGCCTTTTCTTTTTTATAAGCTATCTACTCTATGGTACATTATTATGGAAGTCCCAACAGTCTCAGATAGAGCAAGAGAACAAATTAGCAATACAAGAAAGAAAAAATAAAGCTCACCTCAAATCAGGGTGACCATAATTTATTGTCCAAACTTCTGAAAGTGGGAAGTACACTACTGGCAATCACAGTGGTGCAATAGGAACAAATCAGAACTATACCAAAAAAGTTCTGTGTATAACCCACAATATGCAAGAATGTAAACTAACAGCAAAAAATGAGCCCAACATGATGTGGTCAAGAATATAAATACTTTGATATCATTTTATAGGAAAAAATATCCCTTGCTTGTGGTTTAAAAAGAACTCAAATGGTGAAAATGGCCATACTTCCAAAACTATTATACAGATTCAGTGCAATCTCAATCAAGATAACATTAACATACCTCACAGATCCAAAGAAAACATTTCTAAAATTCATCTGGAAGCAGAAGAGACCTAACTAGCAAAAGCAATCATGGGCAACAAAGGTAAGGCAAGAGTCATCATAATCCCTAACTTGAAATTATACTACAAAGCTACTGTGATAAAAACAGCATGATACTGGCAAAAATACCAGACCTGAGGTTAAGTGGGACAGATTAGAAGATGTAGATACAACCACAAACACACTCAGCTGCCTTATTTTTGACAAAGGGGCCAAACATGTTCACTGAAAGAAAGATAGCCTCTTAGTAAACAATGCTAGAAAAACTTACTTTCTCCATGCTAAAGACTAAAACTAGATCTATGTCTAACATCATGTACTACACTAAAGTTAAAGAGGATCAAAGATCTAAATATTAAAACAGAAACACTAAATCTACTCGAAGAGAAAGTAGGCAGAAATCTTGGAGATATAGTTGTAGACAAAGAATTCATTGACAAAGCCCAGACCATGTGGGAAATGTTTCAAGAAATCAACAAATGGGATCTCATTTTATTAAAAAAAATTTTTGCACATCAAAACAAACAACCAACACAGTGAAAATACAACCCACAGAATGAGAAAAAAGTTAGCAGTTGTCTGTCAAAGGCCTTCTATCTAGAACATATAAAGAACTGAGGGCCAGCCAAATAGCTCAGCACATTAAAGTACCTACAAGCAGGCTCAGGGGCTGAGGGTTTGATCCCCAGGCCTACCATGCTGGTCCCCACCCCCGAGGCATGCTGAGATGGCAATTGAGACTGGGCCTGGTGACATGCTCCTTTAGTCCCAGCTCTTGGGAGGCTGTAAACAGGAGAATCACTATGAGTTTGATCTAGTAGTGAGGCCCTGACCACCCTGTAGACCCTTTCAAAAAAAAAAGAAAAGAAGAATCAAAAAATACCAGACTCTCCAAATTCAAAGACCCAATCAAAAAATGAGCATCTGAGGTAAATACACACTTCTCAGATGAGGAAATACAAATGGAAAATAAATATATGAAAAAATGTTCAACATTCCTGGTCATTCAAGAGATGCAAATTGAAACAACAGTGAAATTTCATCTTATCCTAGAAAGAATGGTTGTTATCAAGAAATTAACCAATAAAAAATGGTGGAGGGGTTGTGGGGAAAAAGACACCCTTTACCACTCTTGGTGAGAGTATATACTGGTACACCCACTGTGAAAATCAGGATAAGGATTCCTAAAAAACTAGAATTAGTGGTTCCATTCAACCCAGATATCCACATTCTGGATATCTTCTCAGAATTAAAAACATCATACCACAGTGATATATGTACACACATGTTTATAGAAGCACAACTTATAATAGCTAAATCTTAGAAACAACTCAGATGCCCATCAACTGAGGAACGGATAAAGTAGATGTAGTCTTTTATGCATTGGAGCACTACTCAGCCATAAAAAATGATAAACTTGAGACTTTTTAGGTAAATGGATGCAACTTGATGCAAAATAGACCATACTGACACATGTAATACTAGTATTGCCTCTCTGGTGTGGGAAAGTAAAAGAAAAGTAAATAAGGTACAAAATATACAATAGATATTGTGAAATGGGAAGAAATTGTTGAAAAGGAAAAAGGAACTAGGATGGGGCAAAGGGGAAAGGAAAGATGGGAAACAGAATAAAATATCAGTTATCCTACTAGCTTATCTTAGTTCATTGAAAAGAAAGGTTTGTCCTAACACTGAAGAATTTTTACACCCATATCTTGTATTCTAAATAATTACTTTAGAGATAACAATACACAATGTATTAATTATTGCTGTTCTCTTATTATTTTGTTATGAAAATTTTTCCATTAAAAAAGACAGCTAATAATATTAACGACAAAGCCAAGAGGGAACTGGGGCCAGGGAGATGGCTCAGTAGAATAAGCGCTTCCCTGGCAAGCACAAGGGTCTGAGTTCAGTCCCCAATTCCACCAAAAAAACAAAAAGCCAAGAGGGAAGACACAATGGTGCCATAAAAATACCAATTGTAATTCAAAAGAAGGTAAGAAAACAGAAAGTAAAGAAGCAGGTAGGATTGCAAGAGAAAAAAACAAATTATTTGCCAAAGTTTTATTGAGATGATATAAAACACCATAAAGTTATGATTAAACTGAATTCTCATTTTGTAAGAAAAGTATTATTCACATTAATAAGAGATTATTTTTTCTATTTTTCTATAAATAAAGTGATAGTAAATATTTTCATAAGACACTGGAAATTCTATGAGTTGAAGATGTAAATTTTACCCTCACTTTGACTGCAAAAACCCATGCTTCTCTTTCTGATCTATAATATTTAATAGTCAATAAAGGTATGCTCCTAATCTTCAATTAATTGTTACTTACAATTCATAGTTTTCACAATGCTAGCTGGAGGAAACAGCTATCTTTGAAGAGTTAATTGAAAGCAGTGTCATACACCTGTTTTTTTACACACTATAGGTATCTCTTCCATGATTAAAAATGTATAGTGGTACCTTCAACTGGTTCTTATGGTATGGGAAATATGGAAAATTTCTGGGTTTCATTTATTATTACTGATTTTGTTGCTGTTACCAGAGGACACAGTTGTTGCTACTAGTTGGTTTTTATGCATGCCAATATGTAGTTTGTCTTTGTGTCATCAATATTACAATCCATTTCTGGAGAACTGCTTGCTCGACCAATTACAATGCATCCTTCCCTTCTAAAACAAATGGAGGCAATTAAGTCTGGGAGAAATGCAAAGGCCTATAATAAACCACACCCAGAGTGCATCACTGAAAAGCACACACTAAGTAAACATATCTCTACACTAGCTCAAAGCCTTTCAAATATAAGCAACCTGCAAACCTCAGCACACACACACACACATGCACACACACACACACACACACACACACACACACACACACATACACCAAAAGAAACATGAGAAGATAAGGAAAAAAATATACTGGCAAAGGCAAGGATATCTATCATCACCACCGCTGTTCCATATAGTACTGAAAACATTAGCATGAGTAATCAGGCAAGAGAAAGAAATAAAAGGAATATATAT
>NW_004524923.1:1059865-1067819 GCF_000260255.1 Octodon degus
GGTGAAAAAATGAACATACATTCACAGAGAGTACATTGGCCAAGCAATGGCCGTGACTCATCCACAGGGCGACACTGACAAAGGATCTACAATCTGAGGTGCAGGATCTCAGGATAAATCCTGAGGGGATTTCACTGACCTTATCAGATCCAAAAGCTACAACTCTTCTTGCATAGGTCTTGCTTTATCTTGGTCTTAATCATCCAGCAGAAAAGTATAAAAATGAAGCATAAGAAGTAAAGGCATGCTGTTACGTTGAGCTGTGGGGGACTCAGGTCAACAATTTCTGACATTGCCAGTGAAGTGGAAGACCCAATACTATTATGGGATACTGGACTCTTTTAGAATATTTTGCTGAGTTAACACAGCTATAATATTCAAATAACAGAACTTAACAAAAAAAAGGGATACAGATGAATGTCCATTTTGTATCTGTGTATTCAACATGGTTAAGATAGATATAAAGCTACATTCTCTTAATTTAAGGAACAGAGGAATTTGTTCTAATAGTGTTTGTAAATAGGATATCATCTCTGCATCTTGTACGACAAACAACCACTAGGAAGACAGTATGCAATGTGTTAATTATTGAAACTGTCCTACCAGTTTGATTTGAAACTGTCACATTGATATTTATTTCTTAATAAAATTATGGGAAAAACAGAAAACTTAAATATGGAGAAATTCACCTAAATCTAGGAAGTCAAAGAGCTCTACAATGAAAACTACAACACTCTGCAAAAGAAGATTGAAAAGGACATCAGGAAATGGAAAATTATCTCCTGTTCATTGATAGGCAGAGCCAATACTGTCAAAATGGTCACACTTCCCAAACTGATACACAAATCTATTTATTTTTATTTTTTATTAATTTCAATAGGAAAGAAATAGCAATGAGACAGTTTCAAAACAGGTTCATAGGACAGTTACAATAATTAATACACTGCATATTGTTGTCTTCATAGTAGTTATTCAGAGTACAAGATGCAGCTATATCTTGTCTAAATACTATTAATACAAATCTTTGTTTTCATTGAACTAAGAGAAAGTAGCTATATATCTATCCTATTTTGTGATACATGAATTTAATGTAATCCAAATCAAAATATCAATGATAATCCCCACAGAACTAGAGAACATTATCCTAAAACTCATATAGAACCAGAAGAGATTCAGAATAGCAGAAGCATTCCTGAAAATAAAAGCAAAGCAAGAGGTATCACAATCCCATGACTCTGGCTATATTATAACTTTTTTTACATATTTAGGACAGGGTCTACAGGGTCTATAGGATGTATAGGGTTTCACTACATAGATCAGACTAGTAGTGATCCTCCTGTTTTCAGCCTCCCAAGCACTGGGATTACAGACACGTGCCACCATACCCAGTCTCATTCGCCCTCTCAACATGCCCCAGGGGCAGGGCCAGCTCATGGCAAGCCAATATTATAATTTTATAGTGATAAAAAAAAAGCGTAGCACTGGCACAGAAACACTCACATGGATCAAAAGAACATAATAGGGGATACAGAAACAATCCAAGGTATATTCAGCTATTCGATTGTATCACTTACTGCTCTATAGAGAAATGGATTTAAATAAGATATGTAACTATATAAGAATTGATAAGGTAGGTTTACAGTGTTCACCCACATAGGCAGATGTGGAAAGGTGCATAAAAGACTGTCTGCATGTTAGAGATCCAAAGGCTCCAGTCAAAGGTCAAAGGTCTGGAGCTCCTGGAGTGTCCTATGTTAGCCACTAACAGGAAGCTTAAAGGTCTGTGATGGAAGGCTGAAGAATACACTGGAGGCCAGATGAAGTCCAAGAGGAAGGGAAGGCTGGAGCTCCTCTGAATAAACAGATGTTATTTCCTCTCAGACTACAAGCCTATTTATTGGTGCCACTGCCACCCACATGGGTCTCCAGTAAATCCTTTCAGCCCCACCCAGAATTATGCTAATCCAATTTAGATGGGCCTTTCTTATTCAAGTTAACACAATCAGTTACCTATTGCAATCTCCCTCCTGTCAACTTGATAACCAGACCCATTTCCTTAAACCAGGCTTGGTCTCCCCATACAAAGACAAGTTCATAATCACATCTAACATGTTACAACTATCCTGCACACAAATGGAAATGAACTAATTCCCTCCTCAGAATAGAAGGCAAGTTTTCTTTGGGTGTGTTTGCTCCTAATATTTTATAGCTTAACATTATAACATAGGTTTAATGAAATAATTTTAAGTCTATCAACATTATAATGCATAGGAAGCATACTAGGAGAGAACTATTACAATTATAATCCTCATTTCTGTAACCAGTCATGGGGGTACTGCAGGAATTTAGAACTAACTTCTACTACCTATTGTGTATGCCCTTGACCATCACCAAGCACCTCAGCAAGTAGCAAGTTTTGGGTCTTTACTTATTCAGGTGACCCTTACCTTCATTCCTCAATGTTCTTGGCCATTTTTCTTCCTTCTTGGATTGAGTTGTTATAGTTTCCCATTTGCCTTGATAACAAAGAGGCACTAAAAGTTATCTCCTCACTCCAAGTATATTCTTTATTTCCTCCATTGTGGAGTGAGTAATAGGCCAATTTCCCCTTGATAACCTGCCTGGATCAATCACTCCTGCCAACAGCATAGCTCTATTTTTAGCATGTTTATTAGAAGACATAAGGAGACCAACATGACCAGGAGGAAGTCTTAATTTCCAGCTTAATAAAATCATTGTTGTACTTCCAGTTCAAGGCTTACCCCCTCCAGAACTAAATTCTAGGTAAGCAGAGCATAAGATTGCAAAAACAGGAAGCAGAAATTTAGCTAGTGGATCTCTAGGGGTAATGGTCAGTGGTACCATTCCTATTTCCACATCTTGATTCATGGACCCATGAATCCTGGCTATTGGAGGCACAGTACATATAGTGGATGTATATACAGCCTTTTGAGGAATGTTTCTGCAGTCCTACAAGCTATTGCAACCTAGCTAGTATTGGAACTGCATCTTAAAAAGGCCATTCCGTCTTTATATCAATCCAGTAGCTTCTGGATGGTGAGGAACATGGTAAGACCAGTAAATTCCATGAGAATAAATTCATTATCCCACTTCATTGACCAAAAAGTTTGTTCCTTGGTCAGAGGCAATACTGTGTGACATTCCATGATGCTGGGTAAGGCATTCTGTAACCCTTTGAATAGTAGTTCTGGCAGAAGCATTCTATACAGGGAAGGCAAATCCATACCCAGAATAAGTGACTATGCTAGTAAAGACAAAGCACTGTCCTTTCTATGATAGAAGTGGTTCAATATAATAACTTGGCACCAAGTCATGGGCAGATCACCCCAGATAATGATGCCAAATCTTGGATTTAGTGTTGGTTTCTGTTGCTGACATAACAGGCATTCAGGAGTGGCTATAGTCAGATCAGCTTTGGTAAGGGGAAGTCCATTTTCTGAGCCCATGCAGAACATCTGTCCCTGCCACTTTGGCCACTCTGTCCATGAGCCATTGGGCAATGACATGGGTGGCTCAAAAAAGAGGTTGACCACCATCTACAGAATGGGTCATCCTATCTACTTGATTATTAAAGTCCTCTTCTACCAAGGACATTTTTTGGTGAGTGTTTACATGAGAAACAAATATCTTTACATTCCTTGCCCATATGGAAAGGTCTGTCCACCTACCTCTTCCCCAAATATCTTTCTTACCAATTTTCCAGTCATGTTTTTTTCAAAGGCCTGACTAGAACATTGGCTAACCCATGAATCAGTATTCTGTTGCACAATCTGGTCATTTTTCTTTCCCAGCAAAATGTACTACCAGGGGCACTGCCCAAGGTTCTCCCCACTGTGAAGTTTTCCCTTTGCCTCTGTCCTTCAGAGATGTCCTGGAAAGGGGCTGTAATGCTGTGGCTGGCCCATTATGGGTCATATCTGAACAATATGCCAACCCATCCAGAAACCAGGGCCTAGATTTCTCTTTCTCTGACAGCTGATCATATGGTATATCCATGAGGTCACAGGTGTATGCTGGGAGACATGAGGCAATAAAGCATAAATAAGAGACATAGACACCTTGTTATCTTCTTTGTGTAACTTACTTGTGTCCTCAGAACATGCTGTGGCTCAATCACACACACACACACACCACTTCCACTTAATGATGGAATGTTTCTGCCGATGTCCAACTTTACGACTCAGTGAATCAGACAATACCCAACTCAAGAGAGGCAACTCAAGCTGCATGGTAACCTGGTGCCCCATGGCTAAGTGTTCAGTTTCCACTATGGCCCAGTAACAGGCCAAGATCTGAGTTTCAAAATGAGAGTAGTCTGCAGATGATGGCAGAGCTTTGAGCTGAAATCCTGAAGGCCTTCCCTGCTTTTCACCTACAGGGGCCTGCCAGAGACTCCAAAACAGCATCCGTACTTACCTACCTCTGACACATCAGATAGCGTGAGCTCTGCTGGAGCACATGGCTCCAGTGGCAGAGCAGCTTGAATAGCAGCCTGGATGCATTCCAAAGCCTACTCTTGTTCTAGGCTCCACTCAAAACTAGCAGCTTTCCAAGTCATTTGTCAGGGTCTGGAGTTATAGCTCAGTAGCTTAAGCATCTGCCTGGCAAGCACAAGGTCCAGAGTTCAATCCACAGTACTGCTAAATAAATAAATAAATCCAAGTCATTTGGCAAAGTAGCTAAATTAAACAGCTGAGTGAGAAACGTGTTGCTTGCAAAATCCAAATAAGCCCACTAGGCACTGTGCTTCTTTTTTACTGTAGGAGGAACCAGATGCTACAACTTACCTTTTACCTTAGAAAGCGATATTTCCTCATGCCCCACACCACTGGACTCCTAGAAATTTCACTGAGGTCCCCAGTATGCTGAGCCTGCTCTGCCCCTAGGGCGCCCTGAGACTGCCATTGAGACTTGGCATGGTGGAATGCACTTGTAATCCCAGTGCTTGGGAGGCTGAAAACAGGAGAATCACTACGAGTCTGATCTGTGTAGTGAGACCCTGAGCACCCTGTAGACTCTGTAAGCCCTATCCTAAATACAGAAAAACAAAAAAGAAATTTCGCTGAGGTATGAGGACCTTGAACTTTAGTTAGATTTATTTTCCATCCTCTAGCTTGTAAATGCTTTGCTAACAAAGCCAGAGTAGTTGCTTCCTCCCGCTCATTGGTCCAATCAGCCTATCATCACCAGTGTGACACCTTGTGGAAGTGAAACGTGATGAAGATCCCTGCAGACTAAGCTGTGACACGGGGCTGGAGAGTTAATATGACCCTGAGGTGAAACAGTAAAGATGTTTTCTTTCCTTGCTAGATGAAAGAGAATTGTTTCTCATGGCCCTTATGGACAGGTATGGAGAAGAAGTCGTTTTCCAAATCAATCACTGCATACAAAATTCCAGGAGATGTGTTAATCTGCTCAAGCAAAGAAATAACTTCTATTGCACAGCTGCAATAGAAGCCACTAGTTGATTTCGTTTACAGTAATCCACTGTCATTCTCCAAGACCCATCCATCTTTTGCACAGGCCTAATGGGAAAATTAAATGGGGCAGTATTGGGTACCACCACCCTCATGTCCTTAAGTCTTTGGTTGTAGCACTAATCTCTGCTATCACATCATCCTCCAGGGATGCAATATTATTTTTGGATTACTATTTTACCGGCTAAAGGCAAGTCTAATGGCTTCCACCGAGTCATTCCAACCACAATAACTCTCATACGACAGGCTAAGGTACCAAAATGAAGATTCTACCAAGTACTAAATATATCTATCCAAATTATGCATTTCCCAACAGGGCAAATGACTATAGGATGGATGAAAAAGCAAGTTTATCACCTGACCATCACAGGGCCCTATGCTTAGTGGAGGACCATAGTGATGTTTCGGATCCCCTGGAATCACTGTTAGTTCAAAACTAGTAGTCCCCCAAGAGTCTGATCATTTCCTTCCCCCAGTGTACATTTACCCTGACAGCAGGTCTCAGGCCTCCTTGGTGAAGGATGGGCAAAAGACTGAGCATATAAATTTTGGAGGGGTGCGCCAGGGTCCTCTCTCAAGCAAAACTATGCTCCCTGATGTTCATGGGTTCTGGGTCTGTAAACTGGTTCAAATCTGGGAACTGGTCCAGGGACCGTGATTCTCTATTACTAAAATTTGAGGTAGGTTTCTGTTCATTTACCCTTAATTTGTTTTGATTATATAAATCAAGTAAAAATTTTAGTAGGTTTCCTATCTCACTTTGGGGAATAGTGTAGCTAATCACCGGATGTCACAGGTCTACACATACTAAACTATTCTAATAATAGCTCTTCTTCTGTCCATTATGGTAAGCACGTGCACCTTGCCTTTGGTGATTAAGTGCTGCCACTTAACCTCTGTTGCTCTGGGATTCAATTAAACCCATTTCCCTTAATTTTCACAACTGAGTAACCACAACCCCCACTGTAAGGTCTGGTATACAGAGAAGAGCAAAGACAAGGCTCTTCAGGAATGCTTGTGCTCCCCTCATAAATCTATTTCTCGAAGTATTCATGAAGTGTACATGTTTGGATCATCACAGTGTAGAGAATTAAGTTTAACATGAAAATTCCACTCCAGGATTTCCTTGAGCCATTGAATCCCTTCATCAACAGTAATCCACGGATTATCAGGCATTTCTAATTCATTCACAGTGGGCTATCTTTTGATGCATACTTCTGCCAACCAACCAAATAAGGCTCTATGTTTGCATTTCTGCAATCTCATACCTGTGAAGTTGGGAATTTGAATCTTTGAGCTTCTTATTTTCCTTTATTAATCTGTTCTCACAGTTAGAAGACTTTAGATTTCTTATGTATGTTTGAGTTCATTATTTTCCTTCAGTAGTTGTCCAGAGATGCTAAGAGCAACCAGCCAGCATCATTATATATCCCACTCTGCTAAAAATATTCAACAGTGTTACATATGGTGTCACTAAATTCCTTACATCTCACAAGTGATGAATTAGGATAATCAAATACATGTACACTGTGTATTACTTTAAACAGTTCACACCAAGGACTATAAGTATCTCCCACAATATCTAAAGGAGAGACTATGGCATCATTAGATATCATCAAATTAGAGAGCAAACTCTAGGAACTACCAAAGCCATCAAAAAATTTCATCTTTACAATTGTGTTTCTCTAGAGCCACTCCTAGTACCAAAATATGTATCACTCAGTGCTCATTAGAGAAAAATTTAATATAAGATAGATAGATAGACAGATAGGGATTTACAAGGTAAATTTACAATAGCCAATTACAGAGTCACATACGGAAGAGTATAAAAGGTCTGTCTACACACTGGAAATGCAAAGGATCCAGTCAAGGGTTAAGGACCTGGAGCTCACTATCCTGTCCTGCTTGAGTCCATATCAGGAAGTCAAAGGATCTGTACTGGAAGGTTGAAGAGTCTGCACTAGAAGCCAGGAGATGATGGCCAAGGTGAAGGTGAAGACTAGAGCTCCTCTGAATAAACAGAAACAACCTTACTTCTTCATTTCCTTCTTATTCCATTCAGCCTATAAGCCTATTGATTGGTGCCATGCACACCCAGGATGGGACTTCTGTCACTGGTAAATCCCTTCAGCCACACCAAGAACAGTTCTGATTCAATTTAGTTGGGCGTTTCTCACTCATGTTGACATGGCCAATTAATTATCATACTGATCTTTAATAAAGAGGCCAAAAACACATGCTGGAGGAAAGATAGCATCTTTGGCAAATGGAGCTGGGAAAACTATTCATATGCAAAGGACTGAATATAGACCCATAACTCTCATGATGTACCAAACTAAAATCAAAATGGATGGGGCCGGCAAGCATTGGCCGTGACTCATCCACATGGCTGACACTGACAAAGGTTCTACAATCTGAGGTACAGGATCTCAAGATAAATCCTGCGGGCATTTCAC
>NW_004524923.1:1073685-1075383 GCF_000260255.1 Octodon degus
ACTCTAGAACAATTGTAAAAAGTAAGGACAGTAAAATTAACAAATTTTGTACTAATGTCATAGATAACAACAAACTTTTCCTGGAAGTTAGTCTAGTACCAGAAAAATTATTCAATGTGCTAACATTCTTATTATTGATAATTATTTTGGCCTCTTTTATAAAATTAGAAGCATTTGAAATATTTCACGGAGGGTTTGTTTGTTTAAATTTATGTATTTAGTACAGAGACTCACTAAACATCTTAGACTCATAGTGATCCTCCTGTTTTCAGCCTCCCCAGCACTGGGATTACAGGTGTGTGCCACCACACCCAGTCTCAGTCACTAGCTAAGCACTCCCAAAGGTAGGGCCGGTGCAGCATGGGGTGCAGGGGATCGAACTCCAGTCCCTGTGCTTGCCTAAGCAGGCACATAGTCCACTGAACTATCTCACCAGCCCCCTTTTAATAATGCTCTGTTTTTTTTTGTTTGCCTTTCTTTTTTGGTACTAGAGATGAAACTCAGGACCTTGCACTTGCCAGGCAGGTGCTTATGCCACTGATCTAGCTCCCTGGACTCCCCAAGTTATTTTTATATCATCAAAAACTGCAGAAAAAGCAATCAGACAGAGATGAAAATGATACATAATAACCAGGGCTAGAGTTCAAGTTCTTTCTGTTTTTCTCCAGTACCAACTTAGTGATGGGAACACAAAAGATTCACAAGATAGTGCTGTTTAAATATGATGCAATATACTGTTTTATGAAATTCCTACCACACTGAATGTGAAACTCAGTACAAATTGGACAGATACTTAGTTTATGAGGTGGATGCTCATCAGGACCCACCATCATCACATTCTCTTGCTGAAGAGTTTTTTTCAAAATAATAATCAATAAGAGGTAAGGAACCCATGATATATACGAAAATAACATATATGTCATGTGACCTCAAGCCACAGCCTATTCTTCTGGCCAGTTCCTTGAGAATGTTTATTCTTGTGACTCCTAGTTCCCCCTTATCCTTGGCATAAACTTCTATCTCACCTCCAGTGCTAAGTTTTCAGAAGCCATCCATGTCATCAATATTTTGCTTTACCTTTCTACTTCTACTTTCTTGGCCTATCACTTTTTGTGATGCCATAAATTTTGTGATTGCTTTCCTCTCCAATGTCAAATCCTGGGCCAGAACTCAGTCATGATGTATTTTATGCAAGGTTGTTCACTTAAATAAAATCTGTGCTAAAACCTGTGCTTTGGTATATATTTTAATTTTTATTTTTGTTAATATATGTTTACAGTACACAATGATTACATTCCTCATGGGGGTTGCTACATGTACATAACACATTTTAATAGTTTTTCTTTTCTCTCTCTCTTTTTTCTTTTTTCTTTTTTTTTTTTTTTTTGCGGAACTGGGGATTGAACTCAGGCCCTTGCGCTTGCCAGGGAAGCGCATATTCCACTGAGCCATCTCCCCGGCCCATTTTTCTCTTTTCTTAGGAACTCAATTTATAAAAATGTGATTTATAATACAAATGTCAGGTATATTTAAATTATATGAAGCACTCTAAATTGAGACAAGTTTGTATCTTAAAACTGCATGAACCTGTTCCAGTAGGTATGTTCTTTAAAGAAGGTGTTCATATTTGGGGCTCTAAAAAGTTTTTTACATAAACAAGATATTTGCATGAATAATTTTTAGAGACATATAGTCTTG
>NW_004524923.1:1075483-1088414 GCF_000260255.1 Octodon degus
ATCTAAGTATTAAAACAGAAGCACTTAATGTGCTGGAAGATAAAATAGGTAAAACCCTTAAAGACATAGGCATAGACAAGGACTTTCTGAACAGTACCCCAACTGCATAAGAAATAACATCAAGAATCAACACATGTGGTTATATCAAATTAAAAACCTGGACAGGAAAGAACAGCTAAGACATTTAAGAGATAACCTACAGAGTGAGAAAAGATTTCCAGCTGCTACTCAGACAGAGAATTAATATCTAGAATATATAGATAAATCAAAAAATTAAGCCCCCCAAAATAAAAGACCCAATCAAAAAATCAACAACTAAAATGAATAGACCCTTTTGAGAAGTATAAAAGGCCTATAAAAAACATGAAGGGACTGACAAGATAGCTCAACAGTCTAAAGCACTTGCTTAGGCAAGCTTAGGCAAGCACAGGGACAGTATTTCGATTGCCAGCACCACATGGTAGCCCCACCCCCGCAGTGGGCTGAGCCAGCCATACAAAGAAAAACTTTAAAAAGTTTCATCATCTCTGGTGATTTCAAAAATGAAAATTAATACAGCACTGTGTTTCCATCTTATTCCAAAAAAGAATGGCTGTCATCAACAAATCAAATAATAACTCTGCCCTTTCCCTGCCAGCTCAGGGGGCAAAGGCAGAGTGTTGACACTCAGTACCTCTGTAAACATGATGTTGTGCATAATGAGCAGGTGCTTATGTGAAACCTGGGCACTGTGCATCCCCTGCCTGTTGCAGCCCTACAATCTGTGGGCAGGAGTCATGAGTAGGGTGTGCATCAGGCCTGTTCTCATACCAGTGTGTAAATTCAGGAAGAAACTTAAATATATAACAACAGAAAATGGTACTGGAAGAGTGAGAATCAGCAATTTTGCACAGGAAGCTTTGGGACATGTTTACTCTGATTTGCCTAACATTGGGCCAAATCTGAAAACTCAAGATGAATTTTATGCTTTGGGAAGTGTGAAAGCTGCCAGTGTATTCTATTCTTCATCAGAAGTCATTGAAATTAATGAAGCATTTGCAGAAAATGTAGGATTGGTCAACAAATCATTAAAAAGATGGTTGGCTGATAAGACTGCCACTGAGCAATCCTTCAGTAATACATAAACTAATGACTGAAGCATATTAAAATTATTCAAAATCTATTGCATGAAAATGGCACCCTTTAAACTAGCATGCCCTTGGAAATAACTAGGAGTGGAGAAAAGGGTCAGTTGGACATTGTCAGAACGAGAACAGTACTACCTTAATTTCACAGTATGCTGCATTCACTGTTGCTGTTTTTATACAGTATGTCTACAGCTTCATAACACAATAAGAAACAAATAAATTATTTAACTGCTCTAAAAAAGCAAATAATAACAAGAGATGGTGAGACTGGAGGGAGAAAAGAACCCTTCCAAATTGTTGGTAAGAATGTAAACTAGCATAAGCACTATAAAAAAACACTATAGAAGTTCCTCAAAAAACTAAAATTAGAAATGCCATTTGATTCAGCTATTCCCCTTCTAGGTATCCTCCCAAAAGAGTTAAATGCATCATATCACAGTGATCCATTTGTACCCATTTTTATAGCACCACAACTCATAATAGCTAAATCTTGGAAGTGGAATGTATCTTCATCAACAGACAAATGAATAATGAAAATGTATTTATATAAAATGGAGTATTATATTGCCATAAGCTTGAATTACTGGTAAGAAAATGGATACAGAGCCGGGGAGATGGCTCAGTAGAATAAGTGCTTCCCTGGTAAGCGCAAGGGCCTGAGTTCAATCCCCGGTTCCGCAAAAAAAAAAAAAAAAGAAAAGAAAAGAAAAAAGAAAAAGAAAATGGATACACATTGAGGTCAATGAATTAATCAGACACATCAGCCTAAATATTGCATGGTTTCTCTTATATGCCCTCAAAATAGAAATGACTTAAAGATCAAATTAAAAGATAGATAATAGGAAAAGGGAAGGGGACCAGGAGATGAAAAAGGCGAAGGGGATGTAAACAGAATTAAGATGTGTTACATACATGTACTAACTCCACATGAGGAATGTAATCATTATGTACTTTAAACATGTATTTATATATAATGGAGTATTATATTGCTGTAGATAATAGGAAAATTAAAAATGCCATTTGATTCAGCTATTCCCCTTTGCATTATGATAGTTCCCTCAAAATGTAATTTGCAGTAATTAGAAAATCAGAGGTCTTACAGCCATCATTGTGGACTCACAATGTAGATAAAAAGCATATGAATAGTTTTTAAATAAAATAAATTTGTAACCATGAATGAAGAAGGCTGAAAAATTGCAATTTAAATACTGTTGAGGGAAAAGCAGTACAATGTCCCCACATAAAGGAAGGAGAAACAATGCCATCATTGTTAACCTACAAAGGATTCTCCTATTGAAGAAAATATAAAAATGTTTCCCTAACCTGAAGGTCAAATAAGGGTCACTAAAGGTAATTAAATTTCACTAATTAAGGTCAATGTTAGAATTATGTTTTCAGGGGCCAGCGAGATAGCTCAGCAGTTTAAAGCACCTGCTTAGGCAAGCTTAGGCAAAGCACATTGACTGCAGTTTGATCCCTGGACCACATGCTGCACCACCCTGCCCCCAGGGTGGGCTGAACTGGCCACAAAAAAAATTATGTTTTCAAAAATATCTTCATGGTTGTAGCCAATTCTCTAGGATATTGTCCATATCAAATATCTTCTGCTGTTTTCCCAATTTATCTCACTGACTCAAATATGACCAAAGTTCACTAATTAGGATTTTCCTATGTGTAGTCTTTGGCTTTATTCAATTCCATTAATTATTGACAATCCATTTTGAAAAAACTTCTTGAATTCTTAAATCTTAAATTTGTATGTCCATAATTTTGATGTTCATTTAATATGTTAAGGGCTTCTAAATGTTATTTTGGAAAAATACAAATGCAAAATAAAATATTAATAATAAGCATCTATGGAAATGTCATTATAAGAACTTTAACTTTCCAAATTATGTAGACTTGTGATATAAATTTTTATAATGTGCATAAACAACTTTCTAAAGAAAAGAAGCTGTTAATTGTATTTTTAGCACATCAGTGACTATCACCTTTGCATTTTGATAGTTCTCCTCAAAATGTAATTCACAGTAATTAGAAAATCAGAGGTATTACAGCCATCACTGTGGACCCAGACTTTAAGCCCACCCAAGTATGAGTAGGCCCTCGAGGTCCCAGGATCTAAGAACAACACAGTGCTGCCAGATCTACTACTGAGCCCAAGACTTGATCCTGTTCTTGTGCACCCAGACTCTAGGCATACCACAGCATTAGGCTGACCCCCATAACTCTCAGTTCCAGATCTGCTCAGGTGCTAGGCCAGCCTCCATGATATTAAGACCTTATTTGGCACCCAGTGATCAAAGCTGTAGGTCTACCTCATTGTCTGGCTTGCCACCCACCCCAAATCCAGATATCAGGCCTCCCCTAGCTCTGTGCTGGCTCATATAACTCGAAGCTCCAAGGCACAGGCTCACTTCAGAAGGACATAATACCAAGATGGGCCAAACAGATTCAGGCTACAGACTGGCCTGGAAGACAAAGACACCAGACTAGCAAATCTTAGGATTCCAGCAATAGGTCTACCCATGAACCTTGCCAAATTATCTACTTTGAATCACTGGGCAGGAGCTAGGGATGTAGCTCAGGGGTAGAGTGCTTGCCTAGTATCTGGAAGGACCTGGATTCAGTTGCCAGTACTGAAAAAAAAAGAAAAGAAAAATAATCACTGAACAGGCTAACCAGTAAAGTGTTTTCCATGCAGTGGAAGCCAACCTATAGATTGGAAGAACAGCCTACTTTCTTAAATATTCAGACACATTATAAGGCTACAAGAATTAAGGATGACTAGGAAAATGTGACACTGCCAAAGGAACAAAGTAAAACAACAGTCACTGATACTAAAGAAATAGAGATCTGTAAACTTCCTGGAAAAATTTTTCAAAATAATTACTTTTTTTTTGGAACCAGGGATTGAATTTAGGCCCTTGCACTTGCCAGGGGAGCACTTATTCTACTGAGCCATCTCCCCAGCCCAATAATCACCTTTTAAAAACTCAAGTAGTTAAGCAAGAACAAAGACAACAGAATCAAGAAAATCATATATGAGCAAATTGAGAGGGTAAAAAAAGAGAAACCATCAAAACCAATCAAATTCTAGAACTGATCGAAATGGTGGAACTAAAACATTGTACAGAGAGCCTCAACAATAGACCTGAGCAGCTGAGGTAATAAGCAGCAAGCTAAAATGTCACTTAAAATTACCCAAAGGGTCAAAAAAAAAAGAATAAACAGCTAAAGAAAGATTATGGGACCTATGAGACAAAGTAGGGAACCATGACTTGGAATGTAAAAGGGAAATACCATGAGACAATTACCAGCTTTCTCAGTGGAAATCCTGCAAGCCATGAGAAGTGGGTGATATATTCAAAGTGCTGTGGCAAAATCTTACCCCTAAAAATGCTATATCCAAAAGAACTGCTAGATCTACATCATAAGAAATGACTAAACAAGTTCTTCACTTTCAAACAATAAATATTCACAAATGAAACATAAAAGTACTACAAAATAAGCATATAATCAAATTCCAAGTATTATAGTACTGTAAAAGTGGTGCATGGATCACTTTTAAAATTAGGATAAAAGGTAAAAGAAAAAGTATTAAAATAATGATTTTTGATGAATATAAAAAGATGTCAACTTTGAGGCTAAAATTATAAAATGTGGCTGAGCACAGTGGCACAGGCCTGTATTCCCTGCTACTTGGGAGTCAAAGAAAAGAACAGTCACTTGAATCCAACAATTGGTGATCAAAACAATAAAGCAAGTATTTTTATCAAAGTAAAATAAGATGGGATTGGTGGCACATGTCTGCAATTCTGGGACTCTGGGAGGCTGCAGCAGGATTGCAAGTCTGAGCTCAGTCTGAGAAAATGAAAAACTTAGCAAGACTGAGACTTAAAAGTGAAAATAAAAAAGGCTCAGGCCAGTGTTTAGGTCCTAGCTTTAATCTCTAGTACTGCAGAATAGTAATGAAGTAAAATGCTGAGGAGAAGGATTAAAATGCAGAGATTTTAAATGTGATTCAAGTTAAGTTATTAGCTTTAAAAACATTGAAAAAAACTTAAATAAAAAGATTGACAGAACAATAAAATGTCTTACATGGATGTCATGGTAACCACAAAGCAAAAAGAAAAAAGGAATAAAAAAAAGGAATCAAACCATACCACTATTAAAACAAAAACATCAAATTATACAGGAAGGAATCCATGCAAAAAGATAACTGCAAAATATTCAGGAAATGATCAATAAAATAACATGAATTTTTTATTTTAAAAAGATAAAAACTGATGCAGAATTTTAAAACAGGACAGTAGGAAATTAACTATGGTTAATATGTGGCATATTGTTATCTTCAAAGTTGTTGCTCAGATTAAAAGAAATGGGCATGCAAAAATATTTCATTGTCTTTTTGAGACAGGGACTTGCTATACAGTTCAGGCTGGCTTTGAGCTCACTTTGTAGCCCAGTCTGGTCTCAAACTCTCAATGATCCTCCTGCCTCTGCAGACCAAGTGCTGGGATTACAAGTGTGTGCGACTACACCCAAGAGAGCCTGCCAAACTGATCAAACAATGTAAACACACCTGGATTTTTTAATGAATTCATAGAAATTAGTACTATAATTATCTGAGCTATCTTGTGTAAGTATGTATTTTTTTTTTCATTTCCCTTCCTTCTTTTCGCTTTTCTCTGATCTCAGTCTTTGCTTTTGAATAGTTTCTTTCTATTTCACAATATTTATTGTATTTTCTAGATCATATTTTTTTTGGTGGTACCAGGGATTAAACTCAGGACTTTGCGCTTGCCAGGCAAGCACTTATTCCACGAGCTATTTCCCCAGCTCTCTAGATCATTTTACACTGTCAGTTGCTTACACTAGGGAGACAATACTGTGTTTACACGTGTGAACATATGCTACTGTTAATTACTGTCTGCACTTGCATCCATTTACCTATGAAAGCCTCATTTATCCTTCTTTATAGCTGAGTAGTACTCCTTTGTATAAAAATACCACATCTTTCTTATCTATTTCCCAGCTGATGGGCATTTGGGTTATTTCCAAGAAACAGTAAAAAAAATACTTTGAATTAAAAGAAAGAGAAATTAATGAGTAACAAGAAAATATTGGAAAGTATAAAACTCACTAGTAAGTAACTATTATAGACCAAATTCATAATCTCTTAATTTTGTGAACATGGGGCCAGGGAGATTGCTCAGCAGCATAAGTACCTGCCTGGCAAATGCAAGGTCCTGAGTTTGATCCCTGGTACCAACAACAAAAAGTCTATGAACATGTTGTACAAACCATTCCTATCTCTTTGTAGAGACTAAAAAGCAAAACAATTAAAGATAATAGCTACATCAACCTATTGAGGGACAGGCAATAGAAAAATATATAAAATGAAACATCAAAAATTCAAAAAGTGGGGAGAAATTGAGTGCAAATTTAGAGCTTTTTAAGTTGGTGTATTTTCTATTTATTTTTGCTTTACTATCCTTGCAACCATATTAAGTTGCTAGCATTTCAAAATAACTTAGTATTATCAAAAGATTTTTTCTAAATTTCATAACTACAAAGAAAAAATCTCTAATAGACAAATCAAAAATAAGCAAAGAATCAAAACACACCAGTACAGTAAATCACTTAACTACAAAGACAGTAAAATGGAACCACAATAAAATTAGAAATTATAAAATGCCTATAGTAAGACCTTGTCTATCAATAATCACCTTGAATGTAAATGGATTAATTCTCTAATTAAAAGATACAGAGTAGTTGGATAAAACAAGACCCAACTGTCTGGTGCTTGCAATAAACTCACTACACCTCCAGAACATACATAGACTGAAAGTGAAGGGATGTAATACTACATTGCATGCATGGCCATGCATGATGGTTTGCTCCTACTATCTCAGCTCTTCAGGAGGTTGAAGCAAAAAGACCATTCACGGAAGGCTAGCCTGAGCAACACAGAGAAACCCTGTTTGAAAATAAAGATATTTCATGCAAATGAAAACAAGAGCAATTAGAAAAGGTAATACTTCTATCAGATAGAATACTTTACATCAAAATTAGTAAAATAAACAAGAAAAGGAAATCATTATAAAATGTTAAAGCAGTTGATTCATTAAGAAGAATAACAATTCTACATATATATATGCACCTAACATTGGAGCAAGCAAATATATCATATAAATATGAATAGTCATAAAGGGAAAGATAGACTCCATTTTCAGCAAAAAAAAGATCTTTCAGAAAGAAAATCACTGACAAAACTAAACAAAAAAGGGAATACAAATGAACGACCATTTTGTATCTGTATATTCAAAATAGTTAGGATAGATACACAACTGCATTCTCTTAATTCAATGAATAGAGAGATTTGTTCTAATAGTGTTTGTGGACAGGATGCATCTTGTACAATGAATAACCACTAAGACAACAATATGCAATGTATTAATTATTGAAACTGTCCTACTAATCGGATTTGAAACTGTCTCATTGCTATTTGTTTCTCGATAAAATTAATGAAAAACAAGAAATACAAAAAAGAAAGTCACCATGAAAATAATAGTATTAAACTGCGTCTTAGACTAAATAGAATTAACAGATATTACTGAACATCCCACCCAACAGCTGCAGAATATGTATTCTTCTTGCCATAAAACAAGTCTAAGAAATCTTAGAAGAAATGATATCATATCAAGTATTTTTTCTGACCACAATACAATAAAAAGAAACAAGAAATAACAAGGAAAAACTTGGAAAGTATACAAATTCATGAAAATTAAACCTTGTACTCTTGAACAAACAATAATCAAAGAAGGAATTAACAAGGAAATTAAAACTTTTGCTGAATAAGATAGAAATAGACACACAACATACCAAAACCCATGGAATAAGGCAAAAGCAGTATTATAAAAAAGTTGATAGCAACCGGTATGCATATTTTAAAAGATCTCAAACAAATAATCAATTGCTGCATGTCAAGTAACTAAAAAAACAAGAACAAACCAAACTGAAAACTAGTAGAAAAATGAGATAATATATATCTGAGCACAAATAAATGAACTAAAGTAAAAAAAATAACAAAACAAAAGATCAGTGAAAGAAAGAGCCAGTTCTTCAAAAAGATAAACAAAATAGAAGAACCTTTAAGTAGACTAAGAAAAACAGAAGACATAAATGAATCATGGGTAAGGAGAATGACATCACAGAAATATAAAGAATCATTATAGATTCTTTAATATATGTTTTATATAAACAACTATATGCTAATAAATATGACAACCCAGAAGAAATAGGCAAACTCCTAGACACATACACCTTACCAAGATTGAATCATGAAGAAATACAAAACCTAAAGAGACCAATAATGAGTAACAAGATAAAAATCAGTACTGAAAATCTCTCATCAAAGAACAACCCAAAACCAGAAGGCTGCACTTCTGAGTCCTATCAAATATATACAGAACTAATACGAGCTCTCCTTAAATTATTCCATAATTCTGAAGGAGGAAATTCTTCCAAACATTCTATGAGGCCAGCATGACCTTGACATAAAAAAAGAGTACAGCACAAAAGAACAGCAGATGCAAAACTTCACAGCAAAATACTAGCAAACTGAAGCAAACAGCACATTAAAAAGATCAGTCATATGATCAAGTGGGATTCATCCTGATTATGCAAGGATGATTTAACATACACAATAAATATGATAAACTACATCAACAGAATGAAAGAAAAATCATCTCATCATCTCAATAGCTGAAAAAATGCATTTGATAAAATTCCACATCACTTCATAAGAAAAAATACTGAATATTATTAGGTATAGAAGGAATGTGCTAGGATCAGCAAGACAGCTCAGTGGACTAAGTGCCTGCTTAGGCCAGCACAGAGACCAGCATTCAATACCCCCCGACCCGTACCACATGCCGTGCCAGCCCTGCCCCCAGAGTGTGTTGAGACGGCCACCAAAGACCAGACGTGGTGGCACATACTTGTAATCCCAGCACTGGGGAGGCTAAACAGGAGGATCACTAGGAGTCTGATCTATGAGTGAGACCCTGTAGACCCTGTACTAAGCACATTTTTAAAGAAAGGAGGATCACTACAAGTCTGAGCAGCGTAATGAGACCCTGTACCAAATACATTTTTAAAAAAGAAGAAATGTGCTCAACATAAGAAAGACCAACAACTAACACTATAAAATGAGGAAAAACTGAGTTTTCTTTCTGAGATTTGGAACAAGATAAACATGCTAACTTTCACCATTTTTGTACAAAATAGTACTGGATGTCCTAGCTAGGACAATCAAGCAAGAAATAAAGGAATACAAATTTAAAAAGAGAAATTCATTATTTGCAGTGGACAAAATCTTACATGTAGACAAGCCTCAAAAATGCCACCAAAATATTATTAGAGCAAACAAACTCAATAAAATTGTAGGCAGCATTGCTACATGCCAATATTAAATTATCTGAAGTAGAAATCCAGAAAGCAGTGTCATTTACAGTAGTTACAAATTCATAGCTAGGCATAAATTTAACCAAGCAGTAAAAAAGCTTTATAATGAAAGTCACATATCAGTGATGTGAGATATTGAAGAGGACAAAAAAAAGTCAAAAAATATCCCTTGGTTATGGAATGAAAGAATCAGTGTTAATAAAATGTTTATACAAACTAAAGAAACCTACAGTTTTAGCGCAATCCCTATCAAAATGCTAATGACATTGTTCACAGAACTAGAAAAAACTCCTAACATTTCTATAAAATTATGAAAAAAAAACAAATACTCAAAGCAATCTTCAGTAAAAATAAAGCAGGGAGCATTGTATTATCTGGCTTCAAAACATAATACAGTATGATGTTGGTTTAAAGTAAACACATAGACAATGGGACAGAATGAAGAGCCACAAGTAAACCCAAATATCTTTAGTCAATTGATCTTCACAAAATGTAGTAAGCATATCCATTGGAGAAAGAACCGTCTTTCCAATAAAAATTGCTAAGAAAATTGGGTAGCCATGTAAAAAAGAATGAAACTACAGCCCTGTCTCTGAGATGAATGCACACTTCTCAGATGAAGATATACAGATGGAAAATAAATATATGAAAAATGTTTGACATCACTAGTCATGCAAGAGATACAAATGAAAACTACACTGAGATTCCATCTCACCTCAGAAAGAAGGGCTATCATCAAAAAGACAACCAATAATAAAAACCCTTCTCCACTGTTGGTGGGATTATAGTCTGGTACAACCACTGTGGAACCCAGGATGTAGATTCTTCAGTAAACTAGGATTGAAGGTCGCATTCGACTCAGTTAGTGCCCTTGTGGGTGTCCTGCCAGAAAAATTGAAAACATCATACAATAGTGATATGTGTGCACCCATATTTATAATAGCACAATTTGTCATAGCTAGATCTTGGAAACAACCCAAATGCCCATCAACCAAAGAATGGATAAAAAAGATGTATGGTTATATGATGGAGTACCACTCAGTCACAAAGAAGGGTAAACTGGAAACTTATAGGTAAATATGGACTTATAAGCAACTGAAGACCATACTCATAAGTGAAATGAACCAGATGCACAAGTGGAAACACCATATTGTCTTCTTAGCATGAGAAGCTAAAAAAGTAAATAAGATTCAAAATATACAGTAGACATTGTAAAATGGGAATAAACTGTTCAAAATGAAGGAGAAACTAGGATGAAGGAAAAGAGAAAAGAAGGAAGGAAAAGCAAACCATAATATTTTTCTACAAGACTGCTTACATACAGGAGACAAAAGCAGTTAAGATAGCTATACTGCTAATTTCTTTAAGTTCATTGAAAACAAAGTTTTGGGACCGGGGAGATAGCTCAGTAAGATAAGCGCCTGCCTAGCAAGTGCAGGGTCCTGAGTTCAATCCCTGCTACCCCTCCCAAAAAAAGCAAAGTTCTGTGCTAATATTGTTTGGACAATTAAATGCCTGTATCTAGTACTTTGAGTAATTAATTAAAAGGTAACAATACACAGTGTATTAACCATTGTTACCCTCCTATTATCTTGCTTTGAAATCTTATTTTATTTGTTCTCTTTAAATTGAAAAAGAAACTGAATCCCTATCTCTCAACAGTCATAAAGAATCAATTCATAACAAAGATTTAGGGCCAGGCTGGGGAGATGGCTCAATAGAATAAGTGCTTCCCTGGCAAACACAAGGGTCTGAGTTCAATCCCCAGTTCCACCAAAAAAAAAAAAATGGAATTTCAGTAAAAACTAAAAAAAAATAAAATAAAAAGAATGCAAAACAATGATTTAAGTGTAAGACTTGGATCTACTAAAATAAAACAGAAGAGAAATGTTTCAGGATCTTGGTATGCTGGAATTACAGGCATGCACCACCACACCTGGCTTGAGCAAGGATTGTTTTACAAGACTGCCAACGTGCAGGAGACAAAAGCAAATTTAGATAGACAATACTCATAAATGAAATAAATCAGACTCATATGTATAAACATCATATTGTCTCCCTAGTAAAAAGAAATTGAAAGAGTAAGATTCAAAAATACCAAAAAAATAAAAAATACACTAGATATTGTGAAAGGGAAGGAAATTGCCCAAAAGGAAAGAACAATTGGTATTAGGGGAAAGGAGAAAAGAAGGAAGGGGAAATTGATAGATAGATTAGATAAGTAGATAGATAGATATGCTAAGATAATTATATTACTTATTAATATGAGAACTTATCTATTAGTTCATTGAATGGAAAGATTTGTGCTTATATTGTTTGATCAATTTTACATGCCTTTACCTCATAATCTGAGTAGCTACTTTGAAGATAACAGTATACAATACAGTAACATTGTTAATTTACTGTTATCTTGTTTTAAAATTTTATATCATTGTTTTTATTGGCTTTTTCTTTAAAATACAAAATAGATGAGATTGCATCTAACTAAAAAGCTTCTACACAATGACAATAACAACACAAATAAACATCAGAGTGAAGAGACAAACTACAGAATGGAGCAAAATATTGGCAAAATATATACCTGATAAGGGACTGATATTTGCAATGTACAAGGGCCTCAAAAAGCTCAATAGCACAAAGCAAGTAACTCATTAAAAACAGGCATCAGACATATTAAGAAATAGACATTTCTCAAAAGGTAAATATGTCTTGAGTAGATGAAAAATGCTCAGCATCAATTGTAATACAAATGCAAATTAAACAAGAGATATCACCTCACCCTAGAAAGAATGACTATTGCCAGAAAAAAAAAAGAAAAAATAACAAAAGCTGGCAAGGATGTGGAATAAAGTAAATCCTTGCATCCCATTGATGGAATGTAAATAGTACAACCATTATGAAACACTGTACAAAAGCTCCTCAAAAAATTAAAAATAGATGTATCATATGATCCAGCATCAAACTACTATGTACATATCCAAAAATGAATTAATTATGCCAAAGAGACATCTGCATTCCCAAGTTTATGATAACACTATTTACAGTAACCAAGAAATAGAAACAACGTAAGTTTCTATCAGCTGACAGATAAAGTGTGATATATTGGCACACTGAAATACTATTCAGCCATAAAAAGGAATGAAATCCTATCATTTGTAACATTGCTAGAAATAGAGAACGTTATTAAGTGAATCAGGCAGAAGGACAAATATTACATGTTTTGTCTCATATATAAAATCCTTGGGCTGGTGAGATGGCTCAGTGGTCTAAAGCACCTACTTAGAACAAGCTTAGCAAAGCACAGGGACCGCGGTTCAATCCCCCAGCACCAC
>NW_004524923.1:1093349-1100100 GCF_000260255.1 Octodon degus
TATAATAGTTAAACTGCAATTAAAATAATCATGGGTGAATCCACACATGATTCTGAAAAGGCAAATACAGTATCTAGTGCATTGACTGGATATATTTTACTCCATAATCCTTGATATTAAAGCCACTTAGTGTGGCAAATGCAGAAAAAACACACTTTTCACACTAATTAAGTTTCATTTTTGAGAAACTAGATTCTGTGCTGGGCCTAGGTTTTCAGTAAAAGACAAGATTCTTAGATGTGGTTACTACATTTCTGTATTATTCTCTGGCTATTTCCAGTTTCATTGCAGCAGTACAAATCTTAGTATAGTACTCTGTAAGTGCTGAACATAAATTTACTTGACAGATACTAAAATATTAAAACTCAGGCCAGGAATGTAGCACATGCCTGTAATCTCAGCACTGGGGAAGCTGAGACAGGAGGATCATTGAAAATTCAAGACCATCCTGGACTACAAAGTGAGCTCTAGGCCAGCCTGAGCTGCATAGCAAGATGCAGTCTCAAAAAGACAAAAAATATGATGTAGAGAGTGCCTGAGAGTCACGTGGAGAGAAAACATTCTCTCAGGCTTTCACAGAGAGCACATTGGCCAGGCAATGGTCATGGCTCATCCACATGGCTGACACTGACAAAGGATCTACAAACTACCGTACAGGGTTTCAGGGTAAATCCTGAGGGGATTTGACTGACCTTATCAGATACAAAACTTACATTTCTTGTTATATAGGTCTTGCTTTATTTTGGTCTTAACCATCCAGCAGAAAAGCATAAACATGAGGTATAAAAAGTGAAGCCATATTAATATGCTGAGCTGTGAAAGGCTCAGGTCAACAACTGACATTGTCAGTCCTACAGATAACCCATGACTATTATGGACTACTGGACTATATTGAATTATTTTGCTGAATTCATGCACCTACAATATTTAAATGGCAATGGAATACCCATCTCTGACAAAACTAAACAAAAAAGGGGATACAAAGGAGGAACCATTTTGTATCTGTATATACAAAATAGTTAGGATAGATATAAAGCTACTTTCTCTTAACTCAATGGGAAGAAAGATTTGTACTAATAGTGTTCAGACAGGATATCATGTCTGCATCTTGTACTATGAATAACCACTAAGAAGACAACAATATGCAATGTATTAATTATAGTAACTGTCCTACTGGTGTGTTTTGAAACTGTCTCATTGCTATTTGTTTCTCAATAAAATTAATAAAAAAGACAAAAATAAATAAACTAATAAAATATTAAAACTCATCCAAGCCTAGCAATTTTAGCTGATCCTACTCTTCAGCCTCATCCTCTGAGGTTCCAAGACAGCAATAAATACCAAATCAGCAACAATAAAATTTTTCCTACTTTTGACAAAGATACAGAGGAGGGATGGGAGGGGCAAGAATGTTGATAGGATAGATTAAGAAAAGAACACATTTTTCTACCACCTAGCAACATATAAGAATAATAATACATCATAAAGGGGCTGGGGAGATGGCTCAGTAGAATAAGCACTTTCTTGGCAAGTGCAAGTATCTGAGTTCAATGCCTGGTTCTGCCAAAAAAATAAAAGAATAAGCACTTTCTTGGCAAGCACAACTATCTGAGTTCAATGCCTGGTTCTGCTAAAAAATAAAAATAATAATAGTACATCATAAAGAAGTAAATAAATTTAGTATTTTGCTTTTGAAGTTAGCGGTTTAAACTACCAAGGTATCCTATGGTAAATACTAATTGATCCCTGTTATTATAGTCCTAAATTTGCATTCAATTTTTGCTTATATTACCTAAGCCAGAAAGACCTTTCTTCATGGTTATTCTGCTTGTAAATCTCTACTCCAAAGCTGTAGCAAAGAATTTGAAGATATGCTGCCTGTAATATAAAAAAATAAGAAATATGCCAGATTCGTGATTTCCTTAAAATTAAAAAAAGTCAGAAAGTATTCAAGTCTTTAAGACCACCTTCATGAGAAATGTATACACAGCAATTCCAAAGATTGTGCTCACTTTAGCAGCACAAATACCAATTCATGAAGATTAATGTGATTATTATGTATCATAAACATATACTAATGGAAGAAAGAAATTGTACTGTGTTTCATATATCAACATAACCACACTATCAAATCCTCTTAATTTATATGAAGAAGAGCCACAAAACAATTAAAGTGGGGCATAAGCTATGTATGGAAAACATGACAATAGGTTTTAAGGTTAGAAATGACCTTAAAATGTCATTTCTAACTGCAAGTTGAAAAGCAATCTTTGGCCAGCAAAATGAAAGACCAAACACTGCTTTAGGTTGCTAGATCCAGTAAAAGAAGCTACAGTAGAAAATATATTCAAAGGCAAAAAATTGCTATTGGGTAGGTGAGTAACTTTTTTTTTTCTTTTTGAGACAGGGTCTCACTATGCAGTTTAGGCTGGTCTTGAGTTTACTTTGTAGCCCAGGCTGGTCTCAAATACTCAACATTCCTTCCACCTCAGCCTCCTGAGTACTGGGACAACAGGTATGTGCTCCACTATACTCAGCCTTCATTTTTTTCAAAATTAAGACAACTTCTAAAAATTCTAAACTCTGAAATATGTCCAAAAATTATTAGGTCCTAAAATCCACTTAGAGGACTTTTTTCCCTTTGGTACCAGGGATGCAACTGAGGATCTTGCACTTGCCAGACAGGTGCTTATGCTGCAGAGCTATCTCCCTGGCCCAGAACTCTTTTAATTCTAATAATTTACTTAAATACCTCCCAGTATTTAAAGAAATAACTTATCCAGAATTTTATTATGCCCATATAAAAGAATCCTTTATAAATTCTACCTGAGTAAGAGCTCAGAAGCAAATCCTCAATAATCCAGGATTTGAGGCACATTATGTTATTCTTATGTAATCTATCTTTTAAAAAGTTTCCCTTTGAGTTACAGTACATTCAGAAGGTAGAAACTCAATATGCATGCCAGAGCTCATCAGATCTACTGTATATTTGAATCTAAAATAAAGAATGGCCTTGCTAATGTGTGTCTGGCAAGACCCCATTGGTATGTAAATGCATTCTTGACACTTCAGCAAAAACAACGCAATTCATCACATGCTCCAGATTCCATAGGTTCACACAAGGCAGTCCTAATTATGCAGCTATACTGGAATAATGCAGCTCACACTCACTTGCCGCAGAAGGGCCTGCAACTGAGCTTCTAAAAGCAAAACTGAAAGTAAAAATTTTGATGAACGTTCCTGTGTACCAAGCCTTTATTCAGCTTTGTCAGTCTTTTTGTCTCTACTCTCACAATCCCTGCAAGTGTACCCCCACTAAATGCTGTGTCCAAGGGGAAAAAAGAATACAAGAAAGAACAAAATTCTAACAACAAAGCTATAAAAGACAAAAAATCTTTCAAAAGACCTGCAGTACTTTTTTTTGTTTTTTTCTTTTTCTTTTTTTCAGCACCAGGAATCAAACTCAGGATCTTCTTGCTTGCCAGACAGGTGCTTATGCTGCAGAGGTTTATCCCTGGCCCCAATTGTTTTGGGGAGGGATACCAGGGATCGAACTCAGGACCTTGCAAGTGCCAGCCAGGCACTTAAGCCACTGAGCTATCTCCTCAGCCCTAGTAGTTTTTTAATACAATGACAAAAATGTGTTTAGTACCAATAATGCTTTTTTTCATCTATACATTTAAACATTCAAAAATAACAACTTACTATGCATTTCCTATTAGGAATTCTTCTAAGTATTATAGATACATCAGTGAACAAAATGGACAAGAATTTCTGTCCTCCCGAAACATTTCTAACAAGATATGAAGTAAAAGGACTCATAAAAACATGTTCTGAAAGAAATACATTCCCCATGCCTAAGGACCTGGTTTCAATTCCTATCACAAAAACAGAAAGAAAGAAATAAAAAAGAGAAGAAGGATGGAAGGAAGGAAGAAAGAAGGGAGGGAGGGAGGAAAGAAGGAGGGAAAGTAGAAGGGAGAAGGGAATGAAAAAAGCGAGGGTGATTCTAGCCTTCTATGGAATATTAACATCTTATATTGCCAGCAAAAGCAATTCTAAGATGGTTGATCTCTAAGTCTATTGCGCATGATCATTCAGAAAAATACCTATTGGACTTCTAGGACCCATGTGGCCGCTAGAAACTTCAGCCATGACTACGTGGACTGACCCAGAAATGACAACTCTACTCTCATATCTACTTTACAATGCCAAGATGGAACCATTTACGTGATAAACTCCATTTGCTATTGCTGAAACAAATGAGTGTGATCACCAACTTTTTGATCAATACACAGCCTTTTTTTTTTTCAGAACTGGGGAATACACAGCTTGTTATTGTTAATTAAATCATTTCTTTTTCCACAATTTAGTAAGGCAATTAGGCTGTCAAAATTAAGAAAAAGTGAAACTATTATTTTTCCAATCCCAAGTTTCTAAGATTTGCTTTTTGTTTTCAAACATCTATAGATCATGTTTCTATGTTTTATTCAATTATAACTGTGTAAAAATAATCAAGAGATAATTGCCTAGCATTAAAACATTTGCCATCCAACCCCTCCTTTATTTAACTTTCACTAATGCACAGATAACTCAGTAGCAATCAACATAGCTCATTATGATACAGGGAAAAAAAAACACCCAACCCTGAAAGATAGCTGGGATAAGTTCGAGCTCTTTAAAACCAAAGAATGAATTTTAGGAACAACGGAAGTTAAGAGCAAAATATATTTATTGAGGGAAAGAAAGCTATTCTCCAAGAAAGGAACAGAAGGGGACCCAAGTAGGGTGCCAAGGACCCTGTCTTTTCTAAGGACTTTTATCAGACAAAAGTACCAGGTGAGGTGGGTATAAGGTGGGAAACGGGAACTCTCAAGGTGGACTTGAGGTGGGACAAAACTATGGTCCACCAATAAGATGACAAGTATGATTGCTAAAGTAGAATTGATTAAATCCAGGACCAAATGGTGAGCGAGTCACATAGCAAGCAGGCATGAATACAGAGCAGGGGCTTTTCCTGTAGGGGGTTGGGTCAGTGGCTCTTCAAGGTAACAGATACCTATTAGAATATCAATTCCTGAAGTCTATGCCTAGGGAGGTATGTGGGTGCATTTGTTTAATCTTTTGTCTTGAAGTCTAGCCCACAGTCCAGGTGCCTATCTTTCCCACAGTTGCAAGGCATCTTCTTTTACATACTGGCTGCTTGGAGGACCCAGCACTGTCTGGCTGCTGATAACATTTCTATCTAACTCAGCTGCCTACAACATTAGTTATTTCTTTAGATGCTCTAAGATAAATCCAATTTTCCAAATATTTTTCTGTCTGTTCTCAACATTAATACAATGTTACCTCTACCTCATGCCAACACTTTACCATGATTCCTGATCTAGCTTTGGGTCACAGGAAGGATGTTGCAGGAAGACAAGAGTTTATTTATTTACTTCATTTATTCTTTTAAGTAAATAACATTCCATTATCTCCTCTCCAACCTTTATTCAATCACTTCCCCTCATAATAAGATTTCTTGTCCTAGATTTTCAGGTCCCTTTTCTAACCCTTTGGTACATCAAAAATACACACTCTAAATAATTGCATTGACCTTTAGAATTAAAACATGGCTTTCTTAGGATAGCTTTATCGACCACATACAAAATAAAAGGCAAACAATTCTGAACTCACCATCCTTTGTTAAGAAACCCATCTCTACAAAGGCATAATCAGCCTTCTGTTGTGTAGCATACTAGATCCTCTCAATCAGCCCTTTTCTCTACTTTTGGTATTCACTTTGCTTCCTGTAACACTGTGCATGACAGAAGTTTTCCTTCGCTGAATACTATTTCAGGATCTCCTTTCATACTATTCAGTGGACAATTCAATGTCTTTTTACTTTATTTTTTTTCAAAATATACAATGTCTTATTTACAAAAATAGGAATTTGGGGGCTTTTAAAAGATTGCTGTTCCTACTTCTGACATTGCCAGTCCTGCGGATGACCCACTACTATTATGGACCACTGCACTATATTGGAACACCTTGCTGAATTCACACACCTACAATATTCAAATGACAATGGAATACCCTTCTCTGACAAAACTAAACAAAAAAGGGGGTACAAATGAATGATCATTTTGCATCTGTATATTCAAAATAATCATGACAGATATACAGCTAAATTCTCCCAAATGAATAGGAAGACTTGTTCCAATAGTGCCTGTGAATGGGATGTCATGTCTGCATCTTGTATGATGAACAACCACTAAGACAACAATGGACAATGTATTAATTATTGAAACTGTCCCACTGATTGGTATTTTATTTTCTTTTTTTCATAATTTTATTGATAAACAGATAGCAATGAAAGAGTTTCAAATCAAATTGGTAGGACAGTATCAACAACCAACACACTGCACATATTCTTCTTAGTGGTTAATTGCTGTACAAGATGCAGACGTGAGACCCCATTCACAAACACCACTAGAACAAATCACTCCATTCACCAAGAGAATGTAACCATATATCTAACCTAACCACCCCGAATACACAGATACAAAATGGATATTCATCGGTATACCCCATTTTTTCTAAGTTCCGTTATTGAATATTATAGGTGTGTAAACTGAGCAAAACATTCCAAAAGAGTGCAGTAGCCCATATTACCATTGGGTCTTCTGTTTAACTGGCAATGTCAGAAATTATTGACCTGAGTCCCACACAGCTCAACATAACAGCATGGCTTTACTTCCTATATTTC
>NW_004524923.1:1100200-1101882 GCF_000260255.1 Octodon degus
CACACACACACACACACACACACACACACACACAAATAAATAATTTTTTTAAAAAAAAAGAAATCCTTAAAATTGATGTCATAAAGGCTGGGAATGGAATGTTGGTCACCAAAGATTGGTACAGTAGTGGGAAATGGTGGAGAAAGGCCAAACAGTGGCACTGAGCTACAGTCAAAGTAAGAACTTCTCATGTACTAGTGCACAAGACAGTAACTATAGATAATAAGCATGTAGGGTGCGGGGAGATAGCTCAGTAGAATAAGTGCTTGCCTGGCAAGCGCAAGGGCCTGAGTTCAATCACCGGTTCCATTAAAAAAAAAAGCATATATTGTATATTTTTAAAAGCTAGAAGGATTGTAAATGTTTTTACTACAAAGAGTACAAAGAGATGATAAATATTTGAGGAGATATATGTTTAACCTGCTAAATATTATATAATATATACATGTGTTGAAACAACCTATGGTACTCCATTAATATGTAAAATGTGTAAATTTTTATGTATCAGTTAAAAAAAACTTAACCATTAAAAATGAAGTTTTTGGCGGGCTGGGCTTAGCGAGGCTGCTGGAGGGGGTCCGTCGCACTGGAGCCGGGGCTGACGCGGGAGGGCCATGCAGACGGCGTCGGGGTCCCAGCTCGGCATCCCAGCGCCCCTTCCTCGCGCGGCTGCGGCCCTGCGGCCGCCGCAGTAGTGCCACCTTTGTTCGGAGCGCGCGTCCCCGGCGGTGCCAGCGCTCCCGCCGCGCTCGGCCGGCGCCCGCGGTCCATGCGGCTGCGGGGCCTGCGCGAAGGCTCCGAGCGGAGGCGGCGGCCGGGCGGCATGCGATGGGGAACTGCTGCTGGACTCAGTGCTGCGGGCTACTCTGCAAGGAAGCGGGGCGGCTGCAGCGCGCAGGCGGCGGAGGATCCAAGTATTTTAGAACATGCTCGGGGGTGAGCACTTGACTATAGAGTTTGAGAATCTAGTAGAAAGTGATGAAGGGGAGAGCCCAGGAAGCAGTCATAGGCCTCTTACTGAGGAAGAAATCGTTGACCTACGAGAGAGACATTATGATTCTATTGCTGAAAAGCAGAAAGATCTTGATAAGAAAATCCAGAAAGAGTTAGCCTTACAAGAAGAGAAGTTAAGACTAGAAGAAGAAGCTTTATACGCTGCACAGCGTGAAGCAGCCAGGGCAGCAAAGCAGCGAAAGCTCGCGGAGCAAGAAAGACAGAGAGGTGTGCAGCACTACCATCCCTCCAGCAGCAGTGACCATCAAAGTTCAGGACCAGAAGATGACTTTGAATCTTGTATGAGAAATATAAAGTCACAGTATGAAGTTTTTCGAAGTAGTAGACTCTCCTCAGATGCCACAGTGTTAACACCAAATACAGAAAGCAGCTGTGACTTAATGACCAAAACGAAATCCACCAGTGCAAATGATGACAACACGTCCTTAGACCTGGAGTGGGAAGATGAAGAAGGAATGAATAGGATGCTTCCTATGAGAGAGCGTTCCAAGACAGAGGAGGACATCCTCCGGGCAGCACTTAAGCACAGCAGCAGGAAGACTGGAAGTAACCCCGCTTCGGCCTCTGATGACTCCAACGGGCTGGAGTGGGAGAACGATTTTGTTAGTGCTGAGATGGATGACAACGGCAATTCTGAGTATTCTGGATTCGTGAATCCTGTATTAGAA
>NW_004524923.1:1101982-1106254 GCF_000260255.1 Octodon degus
TTTGTTAAAGAGGCTTTCTTCCAGTAATTATGTTTGGCCCCTTTGTCAAAGATAAGGTAGCTGAGTGTGTTCATAGAGGTTTCTGCATCTTCTAATCCATTCCTTTGATCCTCAAGTCTATTTTGTTGCTAATACCATGCTAATTTTATCACAGTAGCTTTGTAGTATAATTTCAATTCAGGAATTGTAATGCCTCCTGCCCGGTCTTATTGCCCAGGATTGCCTTTGCTATTCTAGGTATTTTCTGGTTCCAAATAAATTTTAGGAATAATTTCTCTAGGTCTGGGAGGTGTGTTGCGGGTAGTTTGCTAGGGATTTCATTAAATCGGAATAGCAATTTTGAGAGTATGGCCATCTTCACAATGTTGGTTCTTCCTATCCAGGAGAATGGAATATCTTTCCATTTTCTGAAATCCTCTACGATCTCTTTTCAGGGTACTATAATTTTCCTTGAAGAGATGTTTAACTTCTTTAGCTAGATGAATTCCATGGTATTTCATCTTCCATGGTGCTATTGTAAAAGGTATTGTTTCAATAATTTCCTTCTCAGAGTGTTTGTTATCTGTGTAGAGGAATGCTATTGACTTTTGGGTATTGACTTTGTATCCTTCTCTGCTACTGAATATTTTTGTTTTTAAACTGTGATCAAAAATAAAAATCATATGTAACAATAAGGCACAAAAAGTAAACCACATACATTGAAAAATAAAATTGACAGTCTGAGCTCAGAATAAACATTGATATTTTTTAGAAACATTGATGTTCTAATGGCTATGTAGTTTCACCATACCCAGGAATACAAACAAATCTGGCCAAGCTTTCTATATACTGCAGGCATTTCATTTCAAAAGGATATAACTCACTTAAAATTTAATTGAACAGGCCATCACAAAGATTCTAATGAGTCAGCTTTTGTATTCAAATGAGTTTGTGTTTAGAATGAAAGTTGATACCCTAAAGTGACTTACAGTACTACAGGTACACAAATCAGTGGGTAGAAATAGAAGGAGCAGCTAAATGAATGTTAGCCCCAATGGACAAAAACCTCAATTTTACCTCCTGGGAAGTAACACATTCATGTGCCAGAGAATTGGATTTTCTACAAAAAGGAATGTACAAAATTTTATGTATTATTTTTCAATACCTAGCCACAAAATGGTAAATTTAGATAAATAAAAGATGATAAAGCATTATAATAAATAATAGAGGGGGCCTGTCCATTAGCTCAGTCGTTTAAGTGACTGATTCAAGAAAGGACTCAGGCTCAGGATGCTGTGGTTCAAACCCCATATCCTCAAGCCTTGCCAGACCTGCCCTGAAGGCATCCTGAGCCAGCAAAAAAATATATCGTTCTGAACTTTTGGGGCCGGGGAGATGGCTCAGTAGAATAAGTGCTTCCCTGGCAAGCACAAGGGCCTGAGTTCAATCTCTGGTTCTGCCAATAAATAAGTAAATAAAATAAAAAATAGACAGACTAACTCTCAATTAGAAGTTTTGTGCCTCTACAGAAGAGCAGCTAATTCTAGGTTAATCTTGAATCAATTACATCAAAGAATTCTGAAGTTGATCATTTTTTGTGTCAATAAAGGTTTCACAACAGAGTAAAATTCTATGTTAACAATAAATTCTACAGCAGGTATATCCAACCTGTGGCTCATGGGACACAATGGAGCCCTGACATACACTGTTAAAATTGTAGTGTGATTCTTTTTGAATTTTTTATTCTGCAAAGAACAAAATTTCACAACAAAAAGATAATAACAGTTCACATACTGTATCATCTTCAAAGTACTTAATCATAGTATGAGACATACACCAAAAAGATTCTTACAAACAAGAGACAATAACACAAAACTTTTTTCAGCAATCTAAGATAAACTAATACTATACATAAGCACACATACTAAAATATTTTTAAGATGGAATGTGTGATTTGAGAAAGTATTTTAATTTGTCTTCTAATTTATTTCTCTTCTGTTTCATTCTTTATTTTTATTTTACATATATTTTATGTTTCTCCTATACAGCAACCTATGATGTTTGCGCTTGTGTGTCTGACTTCTTGCATTTAACATTGTGTTCTCAAGATGCATCCATTTACCTACAAATGCCTCAAGTTCACCTTCCTTTATGGCCGTAGAAAACTCCATTGTGTATAAATACATTTTTTTATCCTTTCATCTGTTGATGGGCATATAGGCAGCTTCCAAGACTTAGTTATTATAAATTGTGCTGCTATAAACAAGGGCAACCATGTATCCCTACAATACAATTATTTTAACAGTTTTGGGAAGCTCCTTAGAAGGATAACTGGGTCAAATGAAATTCCTATGTATAGTTTTTTGAGGATGCTCCACATGGATTTCCATACTGCTTCTCGTTTACATTCCCACAAGAGTGGAGAATACTTCCTTTTCCTCACTTCTTCAAAAGCATTGGTTATCATTATATTTTTGGTGATAGCTATTCTTTCTGGGATAAGATTGTATCTAAGTGTAGGGGTTTTTTATAATTTTTTTTTTGGTGGAACTGGGAATTGAACTCAGGCCCTTGCACTTACCAGGGAAGGGCTTATTCTACTGAGCCATCTCCCCAGCCCCTTTTTTAATAATTTTTTTTAGTTTTTTTTTTTTGTTTTGTATTTTAGGGAAGGGTCTACAGAGTGTTCAGGGTCTCACCACTAGATCGGACTCAGTGATTTTCCTGTTTACAGCCTCCCAAGAGCTGGGATTACAGCACGTGCCACCATGCTCATTCTCAATTGCCCTCTCAGAGCGCCCCGGGGATGGGGCAGGCACAGCATGCCTGGGGATTGAACCCCTGGCCCTTGCACCAGCTTGTAGGAAATCTGCTGAGCTATTTGGCTGTCCCTTCTAAGGGTAGTTTTAATTTCAATTTCTCTGATGGCCAGTGGTGATGAGTTCTTTATATTTTGTGATGTTAGTACTCTGTCCAATTTTTACCAATGGCTGGCAAATTATTTCCCTGTTCTCCTAGGTGGTCTCTCATCCTGTTGGTTATTTCATTTGTTGTGTTTAATCTTTTTCATTTCATATAATCCTATTTGTTGATTCTTGGTGTTATTTCTTGTGTCATTGGAGTTCTCTTCAGAAAATCCTGGCCTATATCTATGTCTTCAAAAGCGTTATATATTTTGTCTTACAGCAGATTAAATGTGTCTGTTCTAATGTTTAGGTCTTGGATATATTTTTCTTTTAGTTTAGTGCATAATGAGAGATCCACATTCAACATACAGATAGCCAGTTTTCCCAGCACTATTGATTCGTTGTGACTGCAGTTCAGTACACAGTGAGATGTATGGATTACAGATTCAACCTTCTGATGTGAATATCCAATTTTCCCAGCACCATTTAGTAAGAGGCTATCTTGCCTCCAGTGTATTTATTTTACTCCTTTCTCGATGATGAAATAGCTGTTGTTTCTGCTTTTTTTGCTGTTCCATTGATCTACATGCCCGTTTCTGCACCAGAACCCTGCTGTTTTAATCGCTGTAACTTTATTGTGTAACTTCAAGTCTGGAACTGTGATGCCACCTATTTTGCTTTTGTGACCCAGGATTATTTTCTTAATTTTGGGTCTCTTCTCAGTGTATCTAATTTTTAAGACTGTTTTCCCTAGCTCTGTGTGAAATGGCATAGGTGTTTTGATTGAGATTGTATTAAATCTGTACCAGTTTGGGAAGTATAGCTATTTTGATTATGTTGGTGATCCAGGTACTGGGGATGACTTTCCACTTTTTGACATAATTCTCAATTTCCTTTTTCAGAGTGCTATAATGTCTATTGAAGAGATATTTCACTTCCAGGGTTAGATTAACACCTAAGTGTAATTTATTGATGTTACTGTGAATGGTACTGTTTTCCTAATTACTTTTTCAGTAAATTCATTGTTAGTATATAGGAATGGTATTGATTTTTTATGTTCATTTTATATCGTGCTTCACTACTGAATTTGCTTATCAATTTTAGGAGTCTTTCGCAGAATTTTTTGATCTAAGTAAAGGACCTCATCACCTGCAAAACATGATATTTTGAATCTATATCCATGTATGTATAGCTATATATCACTTTTATTTTCTTCTCCTGCCCGAATTATCTGGCTTGTTTCAAGGATCATGTTAAACAAAAATAGTGTTAATGGACATCTTTGTCTTGCTCCTGATTTTAAAGGGAAGACATTCAGTTTTTCCCAATATAAGATGTTAGAAATGGGTCATAGATGGCTTTTATCACATTGAAGTCAGGTCTTCCT
>NW_004524923.1:1110517-1111917 GCF_000260255.1 Octodon degus
ATTGCTGTTTATCAATAAAACTTTGAAAAAAACAAAAAAAATTTAAAAAAAATAAAAAAAATAAAAATGTGGTACAGTAAGAAAAAATGAATAGATGTTGGATTTTAACAGGTTATTTGGCAGGGATTGAGATGATCATGTTATTTTTCTGTTGCTTATACTTAAGTGATGAATTACGTTTCTTGATTTGCATATGTTGAATCACCCTTGTGTCCCTGGGGTGAAGCCTACTTGGTCATGGTGTATGAAATTTTTGACATTTGTTGATTTCTGTTTGCCAGAATATTGTTAAAGATTTTTGCATCAATGTTAATTAGAAAAATTGAGCTATAGTTCTCTTTTTTGATTAGACACTTGTATGATTTTGGGTAAGTGTAATGCTAGCTTGCAAGAATCATTTCTGAAGTACTCCTTTTTTGCAATGTGAGCATGATAATGTAGACAATAAATGATTATTTGGAGACAAGACAGTTTAATCACCAAGAGCCCAGAGGAGACATCTTAACCAATCGCAGCCAGAGTTAGGCAGACTTTCTGGTGTAGCACCTAAGTCACAAGACCTCAAGGTGGGTCTGGGGAGATAGCTCAGTGGACTAAGCACTTGCCTGTCAAGCTCAAGGTCCTGAGTTCAATTCCTGGTACCACCAAAAAAAATTAAATCAAAACTTCAAGGTTTTACTTAGAATATTAGTACAAGAGAGAAAAGAAGAAGAAAATCAGTTTAGTAAAGGAGGTGTCTCAAGGCTAAACAGTTTTCTTAGGGAAAGGTGAAGGACAAAGGACAGACATAACACCCCTCATTAATCCAAACTGCTTGCTGTTTAACTGTTCACTTCTCACGGAGCCTGTGTGCCCTACACTTTAACCACTTACTCCTCAGCCAAGCCCCCCACACTCCTCTCAATCTTATGAACAGACTTGTGGATCATTGGTGTTAGATCTTCCCTGAAGTAATTCTAGAATTCTATTGAACCTGACTCCATCAGGGGGTTTTTTTTTGGGGGGGGGGTACTGGGGATCGAATTCAGGACCTTCCTTACTCTTGCCAGGCAGGCGCTTAAGCCACTGAGCTATCTCCCAGGTTTTTCTTAGTTGTTAGTTTTTGTTTGCTTGTTTTATTTATATGCTTATTTCTGCTGCTTCAGATTCATTGCCCATTATTGGATTGTTCATATTTCTAAGTCTTCTTGCTTCATTTTGGGCAATTCATATGTATCTAGAAATCTCACCACTTCTGAGTTTGTCAGTTGTTTGGCACATGAAGTACTTGCTAATAATTTTCTGAATTTCAGTATGATCAATCGTGATTTTAATTTCTTCTTCTTCTTCTTCTTCTTCTTCTTCTTCTTCTTCTTCTTCTTCTTCTTCTTCTTCTTCTTCTTCTTCTTCTTCTTCTTCTT
>NW_004524923.1:1112017-1114386 GCF_000260255.1 Octodon degus
TTCTTCTTCTTCTTCTTCTTCTTCTTCTTCTTCTTCTTCTTCTTCTTCTTCTTCTTCTTCTTCTTCTTCTTCTTCTCCTTCTTCTTTTTTTCTTTTTGGCAGAACCGGGGATTGAACTCAGGCCCTTGCGCTTGCCAGGGAAGCGTTTATTCCACTGAGCCATCTCCCTGGCTCCAATTTTTTCATTTCAAATTCCATTAATTTGCCTCTTATTTGCATTTTTTGGTTATATCACCTAAGTGTTTGCCTATTTGTTCATTTTTTCTTTCAAAGAAGCACCTTTTCAATTCATTGATTATATTTTTTAAGTCTCAATTTCATTTATTTCTGCTCTGGTATTTATAATTTCCTGCTTTGCACAAGCTCTGGGTTTGGATTGTTCCTTATTTCTTTCCTATGATGTTTCATTAGATCACATATTTGAGCTCATTCTATTTTCTGATGTGGGTATTCACTTGGTTATGCTTCCCACACAGGACTGTTTTTACTGGGCCTAAAAGTTCTGGTATGTTGTACTGGCATTATCATTTCATCCTAGGAACTATCTTATTTCTTCCACAATTTGCTCTGTGACTCATTTCTTATTCAAGAATGTGTTGTTAACTGTTCAATGTCTGATAATCCATAATTGGAATCCCCATAGCAATGGAAAAGAACAAAATGCATTTGCTTCAAATTCTTGTTCCTTGAATTTTTCTAGGTAACATATATGAACATAAATAGGTTAGATACTCATGTATTTTCATTTTTGCAAATACATGTGGCTTCCTTTGCTATTGACTTCTATTTTCATTGATTTCTATTTCATTGATTTCTAGTTTCATTTCATTCATTTTCATTTCTAGTTTCATATGATCTGATAATATGCATGGTGAATTTCTATTCATTTACATCTACTTAGGCATGCATTTTTACCTAGCACATGATCTATTTTTTATAAAGTACCTCTAGCCAAATAGAATGTGTTCTCAATTTTTCAGTCAACCAGTCAATCTCTCTCTCTGTCTGTCTCTCTCTCTGTCTCTCTCTCTCTCTCTTTCTGTCTCTCTCTGAACTCCAATGTTTGATTTTTGTGTACTTGATCCATCTGTTTGTGACACTGGGATATTTAGATCCTCTCTTATAATTGAACTGATATCTATTTGATCTTTTATGACCTTTAAAGTTTGTTTTACAGTTAGGTGTGCAGCAGTTTGATGCATATATATATATATATATGTATTCATACCTGTTATCTCTTCCTGTTGAATAGTTCTATCAACCAATGTGTAATGCTCTTTCTGTCTCTTTTGGTCAGCTATACCTTCAAATCCACTTTGCCTGAAAAGTGGATATCTATTCTTGCTGAATTTGAGATCCCTCTTGCATGGAATATTGTTCTCAACTCTTTGATTTTTACTCTATGAATTATTTCTTGTGCTAAATATTTCTTGTGTACATCATTCTGCTGGATTTTCTTTCTTAGTTTTTTCTTTCTTTCTTGATCCATTCTGAGAATGTATGTCTTTTGACTGATGAGTTGAGTCCATTTACATTGATATTTATAATTGATATGTATTGACTTATTCATGTCATTGAATTAATTTCCTATTTCTGTTCTCCTTTTCACTTAATTGCTAGATCTACTGTATTCATTTCGTTGGGCCTTGTGACACCATTAGCTTCATTGCCTCTTCCTAGAATATCTTTGAGAAGTTTTTCAGTGCTGACTTGATGGTCATGAATTTCTTCAGGTTTTCTTTATCATGGAAATATTTTATTTCTCCATGAATTCTTAAGATAATTTTTGCAGGATATAGCAGTCTGGGCTAGAAGTTTTTTTTTTAAGAGTTTGAAATACTTCAATCCATGCTCTTTTTACCTTTAAGGTTTGTGCTGAGAAATCTATTATAATTCTGCTGGATTTTCCTTTCTAGGAAATTCACTGCTTTTCTCTTACAGCCTTTAAGATCCTGTTCTTGACCTGAAAGAGTAATAAAAATCTAAAAGATACAGCAGATACTGTAAAAGGACAAGAAATTGTTCATTGGGAAGGAAAAACTGGGATGAGGAAAAGGAAAAATGAAAGAAGGGAAATAGATATATTTAGGTATATATGCAGAATAGTTTGGATAATTATATTGTTGATTTCTGCTTGTCTTTTGAAAGAAACACTTAATGCTTAAAATTTTGCTTTTACTCTGATTTTTTCTTCCTCTTTTGAATTTCTTATAGATTTTTTGTTGTTGTTTTGTTTTTCTTTAAATGAATCTTATATCTGGTAATCTGAACAACTAATTTGAAGATAGCATCATGTAATATAGCAACCATTGTTGAATTCCTATTACTTTGTTTAGTGAAATCTTGTACTGTTTCTTTGTTTTTTTTTT
>NW_004524923.1:1114501-1130610 GCF_000260255.1 Octodon degus
TTGTATCCTTTCTAATGCTGTTTTTTTTTTTTCTATCACTATTTTGTATTTAAAAATTAAGATTAAAGGGCCTGGGAGATGACTCAGTAGAATAAGAGCTTCCCTGGAAAGCGCAAGGGCCTGAGTTCAATCCCCAGTTCCACCAAAAAAAAAGTAAAATTAAAATTTTTTATTTTTTTTTATTTTAGCGAAGGATCTACAGGGTGTTCAGGGTCTCACTACTAGATTGGACTCATAGTCATACGCCTGTTTACAGCCTCCCAAGAGCTGGGATTATAGGCACACGCCACCAAGTCCAGTCTCTAAAAATTTTTTAAAATCCTGTTCTTATGTTTTATTTTTGGTATTCTATTTATTATGTGGCATGGAGTTGTTTTTTTTTTTCTGATCATAGGTATCTGTGGTCCTATATATTGACTTAATCTGTATGTCAAGTTCCTTTTCTGTGTTAGGAATTGGGTACTATTACTTGTACAAACAGGTATCTTATGGCCTTTCTGTGTCTTCTGATTTTTCACTAATTCCAATAGTCATATATTAATCCCCTTGGAGCTTTGGGATCCATTTTCCATGTCCCCTCATTATTTCAAGTTGTATCTAATTAGTTTATCCTTGACTTCAGTCCTGACTTCTACCAGTAAGTCTGATACTGGTTTTCACATTTGTTTGCTACTGCCACCCATACTTTGAACTATGTTTTTAGTCTTCTGGATTCCTGATTGAATTTTTCTTATGGGCCATCATCCTTGTCGATGCTGAGCATTCATGTTTTACATCTCTTTATTTAGCTCCACTGTTTATTTATTACTGTCCTCTCTAGGCTTGCCAAACACTTATTTCATTACAGTCATTATTTTTTGTGCAAAAATATAACACAGACACATAAAACCTCTGCATACAGCCCAGCACTTCTCTAAATCAAACATTATGAATTTAGTACCTGAAGGAACTTTGAGATTATGTCATATACTCTCATTTTACAGATCATGACATGGATTTTCATGGCTGTAAAGTGTCACAACTTATCACACCACTGTGTAACTCCTACTACAGTGTTGAAATGTAGATCACGAAGACTGTCTTAACTAATGGTAAGAATCTTAAATGTCAAAGAGTTTCTGTTTTTTACTTACAAAGATTACATACACCAAAAAATTTAAAGAAATGTCTAATAGGTAGGAATTTTCTCTCATTATACCAGAAACTTGATTAGCAAATCCTTCACAACCTGAGTGACCACAGAGATGACCTAATCTGCATATCAAAGATGTTGATAACTGAGCTAAGGAACAAACCTTTGTCAGATACTAGACTGAGTAATGAAAGTTGTATATGCAGGCAAAATTTCAAGACCACTGCAGGGGTTGGGACTATAGATCAGTATTAAAGCACATGCCTGGTATGCATGAGGTCCTGAGCTTAATCCACAGTAACACACACACACACACACACACACACACACACACACACACCACATGACACTGTAAAGCTGAGCCAATGCCAGAACCCTATCTCACACAAGACAAACTGAAAAACGTGGCCTGCATCTGTGCAGGTTGATTGCCCACTGAAGTGAAAATATTATCGTTGTCATGAAATTTAAATAAGGCCAAGAAACTGAAAATATTAATCTTAAAAATATCTTAGGATGCAATAAAAATGATTCAGTGTACGAAGACCTTTGAAAATTTCAGCCTACATAAAGAGACAATAGAAGGCCATGATGAGACAGTACAAATGTTGAAATCATCTGCTTTTGATTAGAAGCTATTTTAAGCCACTTAACAAAGCAGTTATGGACATTCATGAACCAAATAGAAATATATATAAAGTCTCATCAAATAGATAAAAGAGAGTAAGCAAATTAAAACCTATATGCCAACATGGATGTTAAAATTTTAAAAATTTATGTATAAAGTACTATTTTTCAGAGGTGCCTTAAACATTGTGTTTCCAAGGTATTTCCCATCAGTTTTAAAAGCTATTTGCAGAAAGTGTTATTCTACTATTTCTACTTTTATATATCAAGCACTTCTACATATCCAGAAGTAGATTTTTTCATAAAAGAACTTGTCTGCCCACATAGGTAGATGACTAGAACATCTGGACCCATGTTCCCAGGTCTTTCTAGGAACACCTTTATTCCTTCTATGACTAGTAGTTACAGCTCAGCTAAAGTTAGTAATGAAGGATGCTTGCCATATACCTTTGTTAAGTGCCTCAGTTCTCTACTGGACAAATATTAGCTAAGTGAGTGTACTCATAATCCTATGGGTTGATTGTAGGGTCACCCACATTGTACCCATGTTGTGATTTTGCTATATAATTACTCCTAACAAAGAGTCTCAGGGGCCACCCATACAAGTGGGTTGGCAGAAATCCAATAGCTAGTCTTCTTGTTTAGAATAAAATTCTTCTAACCTCTCCCTAAAAAGCACTTATCTCTACTATCATATAGCAAATGATAAATAAAATTGTATGTATAGGAATGGTTATAACCTGAGATATCTTCTAAATATGACTATTTTGCCCTTTAACCATTGTTTCTCTCTACCTTCATCCCAGTGGATAACTACAGGTGTATTAAGTGTGAGAGATGAATGAATCTAAAATTCATATGCAGAAAACAAGCTTATCTGTGTATTTCAACACAAAGAATACAAAATGTGCCTATTTTATCACTTTGTCATACACTAGCATTTTGCTTAAGAGCTAAGAACTAGATGTTGAAACATTTGAATTTCCCTTTTACATACACTGTATACACTGCAAAACATAAGCCACAAAACACACAGAAAAATGATGTCTGAAAATATCCAATTACAAATGCACTAACATACTAGTTTTTGCACTTGTATCTCTCCCACTTCGTCCAAACAACTGAACAAGCACAGACATTGCTCACAGCTGTAGTTTAACCATTCCATTCCCAAAAGACAACATTGCATATTAATTTTAAGCAAAAAGACATTTACAAAGTCATATTTTACTATCTCTACATTTAACAAATATTAGTACTTCTACACATCTAGATAAAACTAGATGTTTCAACTAAGTACTCAATTTGCCCATGATGTATAGACAGCCGTCTTCAACAAACTGCACTTATGTAACAAAAGTTGGAAATTGAAAGTGCCTTGAAAATGTGACCATTCTGGTCAAGAACACTTCTCCATTAACCCAGTGGGTTAAAATGCTCAAACTTTCAGAAGACAATATTTCCTAGGAATTTTAACACAAAATGTACAAAATGTGTTAGCACATAAACTCTACTTTTCTCAAAACTGGCAACCTATTTAATATCGAGGAAGACTAGATGGTATAAAAGGCCTTATTTGGCCCTCACATATCCTATGTACACGGCAAAGTGAAGCAAAATTCACAGATATAAGGGACAATGGTAACCTGCTTCCCTATAAGTGCACTAGTAGAGCACTCTAATTCCTTCTCTTCAACAACCAATGCATAAACACAATGTATACAAGGGGGTTTGATGATTCCCTTCACAAAATAACACTTCATGTGAGTTGTAACAAAAAGAAATTTACAAAATGTGTTATTTTACTACTTCTACTTTTAAATTGTATCAGGCTCTTGAGAATATCTAGAAAGAGTAGATATTTCAATAAAGTATGCACAAATGCATACACAAAACTAATGGTTACAATCCGAAAACAATGTCTTCTAAGTGTAACCAGTTGAGTAATGAACCTTCTTCTCTTTTCATTGTCTTGTGAACAAGTAGCACTCCCAGTATGACTTCTCCAAGGGTTAGCCAAATAGCTCAGCAGATTAAAGTGCCTGCTTAGGCAGACCCACGGACCAGGAGTTCAATCCCTGGGCCTGCTTGCTGACCCCACCCCCAGGGCCTGCTGAGACAGCAATTGAGACTGGGTGTGGTGGCACACACCTATAATCCCAGCTCTTGGGAGGCTGTAAATAGGCAGATCACTATGAATTTGATCTAGTAGTGACATCCTGATCACCCTGTAGACCCTTTCCTAAAATACAAAAAATAAATAAATAAATAAAAAATAAAATGGATGCCTTAAAACTAAAACTAAATAAATAAATAAAAATTATCTCTAGGATTTCTTTCATTTCAACCATTCTATGCCAAAATGAACAAAAATATCAATACCACATGATTTAAGCACTTACAGAAGAGGCTTGCTTCAGCCACTTAAAAATTTAGCTGACTATTAAAGAAGCAAGAGGGTCAACAGTTTGAGTCCTGCCTGGGCAAGTTAACAAGACACTGTCTTGAAGTTTAAAAAGGGTTAGGGATGTAGTTCAGTGGATAGAGCACTCTTGGATTTAATCCCCAGTACTGCCAAAAAAATAGAACACCACATACTATGTAGTTTTTAAGAAAGACAGACAGACAGACAGAAAGAAAGAAGACAGAAACAAAATAATTTTATAAAATTATTAAGGGAGAAAGATTCCTATATTTGCTATTTTCTTTTCCTTCTTTGCATGGCATTAAATATTATTGTGCTTTGAATAAGAAAAAGACTGAGAGGCTGGGAATGCAGTGCTTACTTGCTATGCTCTAAGCCCCTTAGTTCCATTGTTTCACACACAACAATGTAAAGTACCAATTTCTCTCTAGTTTCTCCTCTAGCAATCTAGTGAATATTAACCTTGACATCTTTCTGAGTAGATACATCCTCTGAAGCTTTAATACTGGATGGTGTTAAAAAGAAAACAAGATTGCTAACACAGGAGTCTCAATAAGTCAAACAGCTGTCTATAGATATCATAAATAAATATTCTTGTCTATACAAATATTCAGTGATTACTTGCTGATTGACTCATTGTTCAAAATGAAGAAAAAGAAAAATTGTGAGTGACAATCATTAGAGAATGCTGCTTTCTGTCCTCATGTAGAACAAAATGAGACTTTAATGTTTAAAGAACCGCTAATATGTTTGTCACACTGAGATTTTATTCTAGACAGGAAAAAAGGTCTAACAGAGCAAGCTAGTTTCAAAAATGTATCCATTTGAGGGTGGGCAAAATCTCTATCTTAACCCCAGAATAGACTTCAATTAAAAGAAGTCTGTTTTGTTTTGTTTTGAGATACTGCATCCCAGCCCCATTTTTTTTTTTTTTACTACTGGGGATTGAACTCAGGACCTTGCACATGCCAGACAAGCATTTATTCTACCGAGCTATCTCCCCAGCCCCCAAACCCGTGTTTTAAGAGCAGAACATACTTACTGAGAAAAGAAAGCTTCTGTGTATAAGAGAGAGAGAGAGAGAGAGAGAGAGAGAGAGAGAGAGAGAGAGAAAAGAGGTCCTAAGTGGATTACCAAGTACTGGCCTTTGCAAGGGGTTTTATAGAGCAAAACCACAGGGTGAGGTGGGTCCAAGGTGGGAAAAAATTGGAAATCACTAGGTGGACATGAGGTGTGACAAAACTATGGTTAACCAACAAGATTACAAGCATACTTGCTCAGGTAATATTGATTAAATGGGGATCAAATAGGGAAACAAGTCACATAGAAAGCAGGCATGAAACAGAACGGGGGGGGGGTCTTCCTAGAGGGGATGGGTTAGTGCAAAGCTCCATTTTTGTTTTGAGACAGGATCTCACTAAGCTAATAATAAGTTGTTCAGGTGGGGCTCAAATTTATGATTTTTCTGCCTCAGCTTCCAATTAAGAAGAGGTAGTGCTACCAACATAAGTCAATGGTAGAATACTTGCCACTCTACCAGTCTCAATTGTCTTAACTATAAGTTAGACATAGTAATGTCTACCACATAGGGTTGATCACTTTTTGGAGTGAGTCAAGTGCATTGTGGGAGGTCAGGATCATTGACAACAGTTGTCAGAGGGGCTGGTACTAAAAAAGAAGGCCTATAGTCTTGTGGTATGTTGGACCTCCACCACTACTGCCTGAAGAAATTACTGATCAGAACTATGACAAGCCAATATAAGGGTGACCTAACTGTATTCATTTAAATCATAGTCCTCTTTATTTTCATTAAGGACTATTCACGAGTGGTTCCTACAGTTTATCAATATCCAGTTGAAATTTGATGACATGGTTGTCACTGAATTTACCATTATAGCCAAGGTAACATAGTATTTGCTGGCATTTGGCTTCATCTCTGTGTCAATTACTGAATTGACTGGGAGTTATAAACAATACCATACCTCACTCCCAAGAAGAAGACACTGAGACAAAAAATTATAAGCCATGTGTGGTGTGCATGCTTGTAATCCCAGCACCCGGGAGGCTGAGGTAGGAGGGTTGTTGGGTGTTTGAGACTCCCACAGGCTACAAAGTGAGCTCAAAGTCAGCCTGAACTGCATAGTGAGACCCTGTCTCAAAAAGACAGAAAAAATTTACATACCCCATCCAAAGAGAGAGACAGAGCCAGAGACAGAGACAGACCTCCAAAAATTCCCAACTCACCCAAAACTCTTTCAGAGTACCCTGAGAGGGTGGAAAAAATAAAGTACACAACAGATAGTACTGAAAGTGTACCAATGGAGGTAAAATAGTTCAATAAGCTACTTGGAAAATTTTAAGAAGGTATAACTAATCAAATAATGATCCAAATTAAATAAATAATCAGTGAGTCTAGAGAAGATATTAATGAACAGATAGTGGACCTAAACAAAGAAATAAAAACATGAATGCCCAGCATAGACAAAAATGGTAGTGTATCAGTTACTTTTTTCTCATTGCTGAGACAAAATATCTCACACCCAAAATTAAGGAAGGAAGGTTTGTTTAACTCACAGTTTGTGAAGATTTCAGTACATTCTGGGCTGGCTCCAAGACAGACTGGTACATGGAAAAGGACAAAAGTTCACAGTGGTAGAAGACAGCAAAAGTAGCAAGAGCAAATAGAGAAAGTGAAAGAGAGCAAGTCTCTTTCCCTCCTTGCATTGTGTGCAGGCTGCTTACCCCAGGTTAGGTGTAGCACTCACACTCATAATCACAGCATTGGACCATGAATCAATCAAAAACTCTAGAAGTCTGCCCCATGACTGCATGAGGCTTTGGGGGGACATCTAGACACAAACCATGACACTAGTCCATAAGAAAATTTCAAACAGAAAACCAGAAGATTAAAAACATACTTGAAAGTATGAGAACAGTAGAAAATAAATGTGAAAAATATCAGACCATTGGTAGAAGATAAGGCTGAGTTCAAGGATAAATTAATAAGAGATAACTTAAAAATAATGAAGAAACATGGAAAATGGATCCCAAAACTCCTACCTGACTCAAAGAGGACCAATACATGAATAACTGAAATTAGTGAAAAATCAGAAGACACCAGAAAGTGCATAAGATACCTGTTTACTGAAGTGATAGCAGACAACTTTCCAGACTTGGAAAAGAAACTTAACATACAGATTAACTGAATAGATATAGATATAGATATAGATATAGATATAGATAGATAGATATCCGTGATCAGAAAAAAGAACTCCATGTCACATAATAATTAAAATACCAGAAAAAAAAACACAAGAAGAGGATCTTAATGGCTGTTGGAGGAAAGTAATCAATTACCTATGAAGGAAACCCCACCCGAATTACAATAGATTTCTCAACACAAACCTTAAAGGCAAGGACAGAATGAATTGAAATATTTCAAACTGTTAATAATAACTTTCAACCAAGACATTATATTCTTCAATAACTATTTTTAAAAATCATGGAGAAATAAGATTCTTCCATGACAAACAAAACATGAAGAATTTATTTACAAATCCAAAACTCAAAAAAAAAAATGAGGATATCCTAGAAGGAGGCAATGAAGCTAATGATGCCAAAAGGTTCAATAAAATGATTACATCAGGTAGGCCTAGCAATTAAGAGAAAGGAAAACAGCAATAGGAAATTAATTCAAAGGCAGGAGTAAGTCAATACCAATCAATTGTAAGTATCAATGCACATGTATCAACTCACCAATCAAAAGACAAATTAGCAGTATAGACCAAGAAAAAAATCCAACAGAGTGCTGCACATAAAAGCCCTTAACACAAAAATAATTTCAAACACTAAAAATTAAAGGATATAAAACAATGTTCCATATGACAGTAAGCAGCAAAGAAGCAGAAGTAGTTATTCTATTTTCAGACAATGTAGATTTCAAGCCATATCCAATATAAAGAGGCAAAGAACGTTACATATTGATGGACACAACTAAACAACAAGAAGAAATAACGATTATAAACATAGATGCATTAAACCATAGTATACCCAATTTTATAAAACAAACTCTAATGGACATAAAATATCAGATAAACACCAATGCAATTGTAGTGGGGTATCTAAATACTCAAACATCACAAACAGAGAGAGCAAGTCAAAAAAATGTCAGCAAACTAATATCACAGTGAAACTAAATTTCATCACAGAAAGGGGTTTAATAAATATGCAGTGTTCCACCCAACAAAAACAAAATAGATGTTTTTTGGCCATGCAAGATACTTTCTCCAAAAATAGGATACATACTAGCTGAAAAACAATACCTAACTAAGTGCAACAGAATCAAAATTTTACCATGCATATTTTCAGATAACTGTGGAATAAAACTAAAAATCAACAGAAAAAGAAACCACAGAAACTCAGAAAAGGTGGAAATTTCACAACACACTCTTAAATAATTGAGAGGTCAAACAGAAATGTAAGGAAGAGCTAAGATACTTCCTAGAATTAAATGATAATGCCAGTACAAAATTCCAGAACCTATGGGAAACGATGTAAACACTCATAGAAGGGTACATTTCCCTCATATAAATTTATATTGACAAATTACCACATCACAAAATTGGCATGAGCCCAAATAAATACCTAAAAATGCATCTTAAAGACTTAGAAAAATAAGAATGATCTAAATCGAGAACAAGATAGGAAATTATAAAGATCAGAGCAGATGATTAATGAAATGAAGTCTAAAAGTACAAGGTGAAACTGATTATGCAGCTGGTTCTTTTAAAGAATAAACTAAATAGACAAACCTTTAACCAATCTCATTACATTGAGCTACCATCTGACCACAGAAAGAATGGATATCATCAAAAAATCTAAAATAACAAACACTATTGAAGATATAAAGAAAATGGAACTTTTCTACACTGTTGGAAGGAGTGTAAAGTAGTTTAATAGCTGTAGAAATGAGTGTGAAAATTCCTCAGAAAACTAAAAATAGAAATTCCATTTAACCTAGGTACCTCCCATGTACCATGTTTTTCTGAAGTAAAACTTATCTGGAAAATAAGCCCTAGCTGTTCATTACCATGGTGATGCTCAGTGTCATGTAGAAGACTACGTACTTCAATATGCTCTTGTTTGGAAACTACTGTATAATGGGCGGTAAGACTAGGATAGGCTGAATAAGGATTGCAGTATTGATCTCTAGCTTTCAAGGCTGATTTTTTTTTTTTTCGGAACCGGGAATTGAACTCAGGCCCTTGTGCTCGCCAGGGAAGCACTTATTCCACTGAACCATCTCCTCAGCTCCTCAAGGCTGATTATTTTCTCTCTCTTTTTTTTAAATATATTTAGTGCAGGGTCTACAGGGTCTCACTACACAGATCAGACTCCTAGTGTTCCTCCTATTTTCAGCCTCCCAAGCACTGGGATGACAGACATGAGCCTCCACTCCCAGTCTCAATTCCTGTCTCAGCATGCCCTGGGTGTGAGGCCAGCACAGCACACTGGGAATCGAACCCTGGTCACTGTGTCTGCCTAAGCAGGCTCTTTAGCCCACTGAGCTAACTGGCCCACCCTCAAGGCTGATTATTTTCTGATTGGGTCTTGTATAGGAATCTGTTGGTCTCTTGATGTGATCTGTTGCACCCCAGGGAGAAACGGCAGCAGGAATGAGGAAAGGATAGACAAGAAGACAAGATCTGGGTTAGGTGATGGCTCCTCTGCCTGGTTGGCAAGATGACCCCCTGAACAATAGTAAGGGCCTTTATTTATAACTTTACAAAGTTGTAAGATACAAGGTTGCCTAGCAACTAATAGCACACAATGTCCAGACAGGACGTTTTTCTTTTAATACTGAGATAGCTTGGCTGCATTAGGCAATGAGGCTTCATTCTGCCCTCCCACATAGGCTCAATTTTAGCTTCAGAGGCTCCCAACAGTCTTATTTTCAGGGTAACATAGCAGGTATCTTCCCAAAAGAGTTAGAAATCATATTTCAGGATACATACATACCCACAATTATAGTAGTCTATAATTTACAGTAGTTAGATCTCATAAACACTGTATATTTTATGTCAACAAAAGAATGGATAAGGAAAATACACAATGGACAAAAAAATACAATGGAGTACTAAACAGCCACAAGGAAAGAAAATGCATGCAACTTGGGAACACATTGTCAAGTGAAACAAGGCAGAGATATGGTATCAAAAGTCATAGGATTTCTCTCAGAGAGAGAGACAGAGACAGTGATAAAGAGAGAGAACAATAGAACAGAGGTAAATTGGGGTTTTTTTGGTTTTTTTTATTTTATTGAGAAACAAATATCAATGAGACACTTTCCAAGCTGATTAATAGGACATTTTCAATAATTAATACATTGCACATTGCTATCTTCTCAGTGGTCATCAACAGTACAAGAAGCAGCCAAGAGATCCCGTCCAAACACTGCTACTACAAATCCTTCCTCTCACTGAACCAAGCAAAAGCAGCTGTACAACTGTCCTAACTATTCTGTATATACAAATACAAAATGGTCCTTCCTCTGTATCCCCCCCCTCTCCAGTTCAGTCCTGTCAAAGATGGGTATTCTATTGGCATCTAAATATTATAGGTGCTTGAATTCAGCAAAACAAGAACAGAGGAAAATTGTAAGTAATCATTTCAAATAGTTCCCCAAATTAAATATTTTGTTGTTTCAAAACTATTTTAATATATGCTGATTTGTTTCACTTGTACTACTAGTTTATCTTAGTTTGCTGAAAAGAAAGTTTTATGGGGCTGGTAAGATAGCTCAGCAGACTAAGTGCCTGCTTAGGCAAACTCAGGGACCAGGGTTCGATCCCCAGCACCACATACCACACCAACCCCACGCCTGGGCACTCTAAACTGGCCAAGGAGACCCAGCCTGGTGTCCTATGACTGTAATCCCAGTACTGGGGAGGCTGAAAACAGGAGGATCAGTAGGAGCCCGAGCTGCACAGTAAGACCCTGTATCAAATACAATTTAAAAAACAAACTTGTATGTTAGTACCTATTTGTATCTTTTTTATAAGAGTCTTTTCAGTTTACATCTACAATTTTGAGGAACTACTTTGATGATAACAATACATACCATATTAACTATTACTATTCTGTTATTATTTTGTTATGAAATTTTATTCTATTTTTCATAAGACAGTAAAAAAACTGCACTCAATGAGGTCACTATAAATTTATATTGGGACTTCTGGAAAGATGATACAGTAGCAATGAGTGAGTCAGCCTCTCTGAGATTTGGAATCCAGACATTAGAATATAACAGCTTGCACAAGAAGTGAAGGAAGGAAGGTCGATCGCCAGGATGAAAGAGGGACCCAGAAGTAGGACTGGAGGTCATAAGGAAAGTGAAGAAATACAGTGCAATGACAAGGTGTGAAACTGCACTTTCTCCCTGACTCTCAGCTTGTGACATGACAGAGGAAACGGAAATCAGCAAATGCAGAGCAGACCCTGTTGGCGGATGATTCCAGAGAATTCAACAAAGAAACAGCAGTGCATTGAACCAGTGGTGCGAAGTACAGCAGCTCATGAATGACTCTAGTGCAAACAGCCCTGGAGTGCAATCAAGGCCCACAATGGAAGATAGATACCGGGAGTAAGAGAACAAGGCGGGGAGGGCAAGGAAAGGAAGAAAAGAATAGAAGAAAAATGGAAACAAAGCTTCTGCAAATAAGAAAATTGGGAGAAAAGAAAAACCAAGATATATTATATACAGGTACAAATTCTCTATGATAATTGTGATATTTATGTATATCAAAAGTATACCAATAAAATTAATTTTAAAATAAAAAATTACATGTATGCTAAATAAATATAACCCTCACTACATGTCCCACACAGACTTTGGTCAAGCACTGTCATATTTAAGTCTTCCATAATATGTCACATCTCCTACCTCACCCATCTCTAAAACTACTTTACCTCCACCATTAATTACCAAAAGAAATCAGATGTTCTAGAATGAGAATCACCTAGTTGTCATTTATAATTTCAAGTATCAATTGCATACTCCTTTCATTCTCAGAAAAAATCATAATCTTCATGTATCCCAAGCTACATGCATGATAATTAAATATTCATCACTGAAATGTATCCTTACAGGGCATAAACTTAATCCTCATAGTAAACTACTTATCCTTTCTTTCACAGGGAAACTGAAAATTTATTTAATTCAATCACTCTGATGTAATAACACACTGCTTACCTACATGTGTGTCCCACATAGCTTATCTTAAGCACCTATAAGGGAGTTACCACATATTGGTGTTATTGATCTTTTATCTCTATAGCACAGAGTAATGATTCCCACAGTACTAAGTAAGCACTTTTCCATCTACATTTGCACTTGATTAGATTCAGTTCCATCATGTTCTGATCTATTCTTTGCTCTTTTATATCCAACTTCCAATCTGCTCCTCTTTCTTTTTGTATTCTATCTATAATAGGTGTATATATATATTCCATTTTGAAAATAACTTTCCATTGACCATGTTGCTCTCAGGAGCTACAACCTGAACTTTCTTCCTGCTTTTCATCTTGTTCTTTCTCTTTCTCTTCCTTTCACTTTCTTTTCCTTTCTCTTACTCATGCTCTCACTCTTCTTTGTTTCATGGTCAAAGTGTCTGATATAATGAGTGTTATTTGTTCTCAAAGTTTAGCAAGAAACAATCATTTGAAAAGATTGGTAAATGCATGTTGGCTGGACCACCTCCAAATATTCATTCACTGCACCTGGAAAATTCATTCACATCCACAAAAATGCATTTTTCATAAACCCTCAGGTGATATTGGTGCTGCTGGTGCCAGGGATCAAACTTTGAGAATCACAACTATACACCAATCTCAAGTTTCTGCATCTTTTTGGTCTTACAATGCTTAAAAAGTATTAAGAACTCAAAGAGATTTTTGTTTATCTAGGTTATAGCATGTTTGAAAGTAAAACAAAAGTTAAATATTAGACCCAGTCCTACCCAGCTCCGGTGAGTGTGTGGAGAGGTTCCTGCTAACCTACACAGGCGGGACCAGTCCCAACCCAGGCGCAGCATTGGCCGGACCCTCTCCCACCACCTCGGGCCGCCCCGCACCACTCGACCGTACCTCCCCCACCCCTCCCGCCCAGTAGGAATTTCTGCTGAGTTCGGGGAACACCCAGACACAGTCCTAGCCCTGGTACGCAGTGGGAAGGAGCTGAGCACAGCAGCCAGACCTAAGCCAGACACAGCTAGATAAGTCCAAACTCTGTAGAGCTCCACCTGAACTTCAGTACGTGTAAAGGTTATAACTACAGCAAAGATCTACAACAAAGGGCAGAAGACAGTGCTACACAAAATGACGAGAAGGAACAAAATGCAACCTCAGAACCCAAGCCCACCCGTAACAAGTGCAGAGGACACTAACACAGAACAAATTGGAAATCACACAGCTGAAAGCAATGAATCAACCGCTTCTGAAATAAAACAGCTGCAGAAAGATATAGAAGACCTCAGATTGGAAATGAAAAAAGAAATCCCTGAATTAATAACATCTGCACTAAAGAAACAAATGCAGAAACATATGAAAGCAACCCAGTGCCCACCCACAACAAGTGCAGAGGACATAAGCTCGGCTCAAATGCATAAATCCAGAGCGTTGATAGTAAATAAGCAACAGCAGAAAGATAGAGAGGAAATCAGAGCGCAACTCTTTTCTGAAATAAAAAAAGAACTCTCAGAACTCGTAGCAGATGAAGTAAAGAAGCAACTACAGAAACATAAGCGGGAAACCCAATCTGAGAAAAACACTGCAGTAAAAGAATTTCTAACTGCTTCTAAGGAAGATATTGATAAAAAAATAGAGGAGATTAGAAAAATGATGGATTCCTTGAATGAGCAATACAGGAAAGAAATAGATTGCATGAAGCAGAGTCAAAGAGATATAGAGGAAATGAAACTCTCAATCACAAGCTTGCAAAACCGTTTAAGTGAATGTGAAGACAGAGTTTCAGATCTTGAGGATGCTGGTGTAGCTAGTGGAAAGGTAAGAAAGGATCTCTTAAAAACAAAGAGGATGCAGGAAAGAATAATTCATCACCTGCAAGATGATGCAAAGATGAACAATGTGAGACTAATAGGCATCAATGAGAAAAAAGGAGTCAACACAAAGGACATTAAAAAAATATGGGCAGAAGTAATAGCAGACAACTTCCCAAATATGAGGAAACAATCTGTCATTCAGGTAACTGAAGCATACAGAACACCAAAGAACCTCAACCCAATGAAAAACACACCGAGACATATAATAGTCAAGATCCCAGAAATTCAGCACAAGAATAATTTACTGAAAGCAGCTAGAGAAAAGAAGCAGATCACATTCAAAGGAAAACCCATCAGAATTACAGCTGACTTCTCTTCACAAACCATGCAGGCAAGAAGAGCATGGAGCAGAGTACTTCAGGTTCTCTATGAAAACAAATTCCAACCCAGACTACTATACCCTGCAAAACTCTCAAGTTTGATGGAGAAGTGAAATACTTCCATGAGAAACAACAGCTAAAAAATTTCGCGATGACAAAGCCAACCTTACACAGGCTACTGAAAGATGTTCTAGAGAGGGACCAAAATGATCAGAACTCCACGAATGAGATTGGAAGCAACCAAAAGTTAAATATTTAACGATTCATTTAAAAATAACAGTAAAACCAGGTGCAGTGAAGAATGCTTGTCAATCCACACTGTAATCCCTGGACTCTGGCTGAAGAAAGACTAAAAGTTCAAGGCTAGACTTGGCTACATAGTACAATCCAGACTGGCTTGGACTACACAGTGAGACTCTGCCTCAAATAACAACAGTGATGACGATGATGATGACAACGATGACAATGATGATGACGACAATGATGATTACGACGATGATGACGATGATGATGATGAAAAACTAAAAGAAAACCATTGTATATACGTATGTATTTTATGAATACTAACTAAATTTTCCAGTGAGAAAAGTGCTGTGGTATTATTTTTTTTATACTACATTTTGGTGAATCTACTTCATTTCTAGCTTTTTCTTTTGTCAAACTGGGGATTGAACTCAGGCCCTTGCGCTTGCCGGGCAAGCACTTATTCTACTGAGCCATCTCCCCAGGCCCAATTTCTAGCTTTGTACAACACTGGATTCTTGAATCTTCCTTTGCACTATGCCTATTAGAATTAACCAATTGAAATATATGAAGATAATGGAGACTCACACATGCATGTAGTTGGAAAGTAGTCTTTTCAGATAATTGTGGATCTTATTCTCTCATACAACATCAAAACTCAACAAGTAGAGACCCAGTCCTAGCCCAGGTCCGGTGAGTGTGTGGAGAGCTTCCTGCTAACCTGCGCCGGTGGGACCAGTCCCAGCCCAGGCGCAGCGTGGGCTGGACCCTCTCCCGCCCCTTCGGGCCGCCCCCCACCACTCCGCCCAACGTCCCCACCCCACCCCTCCCGCGGAGTAGGAATTTCTGCCGAATTCCTGGATCCCCCAGACCCAGTTCTAGCCCAGGTCTGGTGAGTGTGTGGAGAGCTTTCTGCTACCCTATGCCGGCGTGACCAGTCCCAGCCCAGGCGCAGCATGGGCCGGACCCTCTCCCACCCCCTCCGGCCGCCACCCACCACTCCGCCATGCGTCCCAACACCTCCCGCGGAGTAGGAATTTCTACCGACTTCCGGGAACCCCCAGACCCAATACTAGACCAGGTCCACAGCAGGAAGGAGCTGAGCACAGCAGCCTGTAATAAGCCAGACGCAGCTGGATAACTCCAAATCTGTACAGCTCCAACTGAACTTCAGTACGTGTAAAGGTTATAACTACAGCAAAGATCTACAACAAAGGGCAGAAGACAGTGCTACACAAAATGAC